>NC_047056.1:81612903-81913104 GCF_000738735.6 Corvus cornix cornix | reverse complement strand
GAGAAGCATCAACTTCTGTCTGCAGAACATGATACAGGTGTGAGGAGGCCAGACTATCTGAATGGAGAACTCCTGACAGGGCTTAGATGGGAAAAAGGAATCCTATGGGAGACAGAAGAAGGCATGGCCTGCTCAGGATAAATACAGAAGGAATGCCCAAGTCTGAAATGATTGAATTACGAAAACCAAAGACTAGCCAGAGTAAAAATTGGTGAAGTACATGAAGGAAGCGGCACGAGGAAGAATAAGGCCAAGGGAACAGGTAGCCGAGTAATGAAGGAGACAGAGAGGTTGAGGTTTTTGCATCCCACTTTTTACTGGCAAAATTTCTTCTCAGACTTCCTGTGTGTTTGGTGGAATACAACCGGTGTTAGAGGAAGACTGAGTTAGAGATTACTCAAGCAACTTGAGCACAGAGCTAAGTAGGATGCATGACTGCTGTCACTGCAAGGCTGTTCTCTATCTCTTCAAGAGGTTACAGTGATCAGAAGTTCCCAATGACTGCAGAAGCAAATGTCACACTCATCTTCCAGGATGACAAGGAGGAAGAGCTGGGGAAATAGAGACCACGTGGCTTTACTTTCATCCTTGTGGAGGTTAAGGAGCAAATGCTTGTGTGAACCGTGTACAGGCACATAAGAGAGAAGAAAGTGATTTTGGGGAAAAAAAGTATGTATTTACCAATTGCAAATTGTTCTTGACCAACCTAATTGCATTCTACATTGTAATGACTGGATTTGAAGATGAGGACAGAGGAGTGGATGTCCTTCACTTTGGCAAACTTTTGTCTCTGCTCTTACAGCATCTTTGGAACCAAACTAGAGAGATAGGGTGGGTGGGTTCACCCACTAGTTTAATTCACTATCTGGGTGAATTAAAGTAAGTAAAAAAACAGGCTAGAGCAACAGGCTGAAAATGAAGTGGTGTCTGTTTACAAGTGGTATTCCTTGGGCATTCATATTGGGAGCAATATTATTTAACATCTCCATTCATGGCTTTGACAATGGAACAGCATGTATCTGCCACAAGTTCACAGATGATATCCAAATGTAGGGAGCAGTCATTGCGCTGGATGATATGTCTGCTGTTGGAGTCACCTTGACAAGCTGAAGAAATGGGCTGACAAACATTTTATGAAATTCAACAAATGCAATCCTGCATCTTGGACAGAATGACACCATGCAACAGTACCAGTATCCATACAGTATATATGATATATAGTAGCATTCATATATCATATATGTGATATATATATCATATATATGATATATAGTAGCATAGCATATATCAGCATGCTCTAGGAAATGTATCTGTAGGTGCTGTATTCAAACTCCACAGAGGTTATTAAACTACAGAAAGGAAATGATACTTTTAATTTTTTCTACAGTTTTACACAGTAAAATATTGGTACCTGAAGAAAAATGGAGTGCAGGACACTACCTGACTGTAAGAGAACCTATCTCCTGTATTTTGCTGACACAGGGGTAAGGGAGTGCACCATAAACTTCTGCCAAAGTGCAGGTCCATGCATAACCCAGTGCAAGCCTAGAGCTGCTTAGTGGCTGCAGTGCAGAGGACATGGTCCTCAGACCTGCTGGTTACTGTGTCAAGAAGCAGATGAAACATCCTTCTTGGTTGCTGTCACCACCTCTGCTCTGTTTTCAGCCCAGACTAGCTGCGTATCAAATAGCTTCCACTTAACTTTCTGCAGCAAAGAAAAAGAAGTCATATCTTCTATCTCTGGGGCATACAAGAGTTTCCATTTCTCTCCTTTTCTGAATTAATTACTTATAAGTTGTTATTTATCATAAATTTTTCTTGTCAGAATTTCCAGTTGCAACTTTTATATTTTCTCAGCCCTACTGTATAGATCAGTCTATTGTCAGTAATCCCTTCTCCATGTAGGTATTCAATTCATATTTCTTCATTTAGTTACTTCGTGATTTTTTATTGGACTGCAAACCAGATTAGTCTTATTTTGATGGTTAGTGTTAGGCACATTCCAGATGTTATATCATTCACCAAAGTTTTTGCAAGTTTTTAGTATTTTTGTAGAACTGTGAATGCCAGATCTGTCAATGGTATCTCAGATATCATTGTACTCCATACAGCTGATGGTCCATTTGCAGTTACCCTTACTGTCACTTAGCTACTTGTTAATCCATATAAATTAAATTAATTAATTTTGCATCTCTGATTTTTTCCTACACTCACGTAATTCAGATGCTCACAGAAGCTTTATCTTATAGGCTAGTACCTTATTGGTCAGACTTCTGATCTTCAAATAGTAAGCCTATGTAACAAAATCTGTATTTCATAATACCCAGTTGGTGGCCATTGATTGCTTACACATTTTATTTTTGTTTTAATGAAATCCAATTTCTGCCTTTTTAACAGAGTCCTGAACCTGAGTCATGTTAATGAGTTACAAGTTTGTGAAATCAACCAATTTAATATTTGAACATGTTTTCTCTAATGCACATTAAATTAATGAGTGTTTCGAGATTAGAGAAAAATCAACTTTAATTTTTAAGAGAGTCATTTGGCCAAGTATTTTAGTGTTTTAATACTCTTAGACTCTGAGTTTTCCATTTCTTTGTCATTTGGGATTTTTTAATATTACCAAAATAATTAAAGATCTGCATCCATTAAATTATAATATTACCTCAAGTGTTTCCAATGGGATAGCTTTACTTGGTGAGTTGTGAAGTGGCTAAGTGGGATGCAATTGTATTCTGTTCCATGTGTACTGCATTTAATGTGTCAGAATTGACAGAAAAGTTTTTTTATGACAAGTGAAAATGAAATCTATTCGTAGAAGTAGTTTGTCTTTTTTTTTTTTTTTTTTTTGCTGGTATGTGCAAGAGGACACAGGTTACAATGTCACATGTCCTGAGCTATACTTTCAGTATTTGTTATCTCACAGTACATCATACAGGATTTATGATCAGGTAATGTTTATAATCCCAAATTTGCTCAAATTCATGAATGATACAGATTAAGTCATACTGTAAAGGAATATTTGTGAATGTACAGGTGCAATGATAACCACAATATGCTACTGTATAGGAATGGGAATACTGTGATTAATAATAATAACAGCAGTTATTAATAATAATACAGCCAGAATATCCAACACGGTCATCACAGGAGTTTTAGATGACCATTTTACCTAGAAAACCAAACACTAAACCATGTATAGCATTTATAGAAACTTTTATTGCCACTTGGGCTCAGATTCCATATGAATGCATAGAGATTTTTCTTGCATGACAGTATCAAACATGTTAGAATATCTTTCACTATATCCTAAATGTGAATATTCTGTATGTATAACATGTGCATAAATGGAATTTGGTCTATGAGTGGAATACATCCACTGTATAATAACTATGGATTATAGGAGGTCTATGAATTTCACATAGTAATAGTCTGTCTGTAATGCCATAGTGACTAGAACTGGAACCTTTATGCTAGAAATCACACCTACAGCAGGAACACAGCCCTTACAATAAAGGCCTTGCAAAATAAGCTTAGATAAAAATATCTTGCAGGCAAGTTGGATATTGGCAGTTTCAAAACACTCTGATGTGGTTGCACGAAAAATGCTTTGGCCATAGGTGGAAAGGCTAGGGAAAATGGCATCTGGTCCATGTTATGGCTAGAGGCTGCCAAGATAATATTCCTGTATAGCTATAGTGACCTATAACAATGACTCACTAATCTTACTGATGTTTAAATGGGTAGCTGAGGTGATTCCACCTTCTTCACTTCTTCCTACTCCTCCTTTCCTTCTTCCAAATGTAAGCTCAGCTCTGATGTTACGTTTAAATGGATTCTTGCTGTGTATTCAATTTCTGGGGCTAGGGTTTGCCATGCACTCAGTGAAGAAACCTGAGCTCATGTCTGCAGGACTTGGAGTTTGCAGATTTCCGGGTGATTCTCCAGTGTCGTGTCTGTACCCTTAGAAACACAGTGTAATAAGAACCCACATGTACAATAATAAAGCTGGGTACACACTTGTGTACTTTTTGTTATGTGGCTGTCCAATTGACTTTGAAGGATATGGTGGGTACAATATAGGTGATATTTTAGCCCTATCACTCTTATGAATAAGTAAGAAATAGCAGCAGTTAGTTGATCAAAATGGTAAGTTTGTGCTTAGTTTCACTTTCCTCTGTGTACCTGCATATCTTCTATGAGCTGCTTCTGGTTCCATAACCAGTGTGGAGAAATAGATACTTGCAGAGGAAGATCTTTTCTATCACCCTAGATAAAGACGATGTATTCTACCACCCTTAGATAAAAAAAGTCTTTGCCTGAGGTCTTCTATCTCTGTCAATAATATAAAAAGCCTAGAACAGTGACTAGTAGGTGTTAGGTGACTAAAGAAAATTAATCCCACCCTTATGTATAGTTTAGGTAAACTTCACTCATTCTGAGACAGTGTATATATTCCCTGTGTACTTACAAGCAGAATGTGCTGTCATACTATGAATAATAAGAATACTTTTCATGTATCTATCTCATTCACCCCAGGATATAATCTGTTTATCAATGTTAATTAATGTGTCTTCATAACAATCTCATGAGGAAAGAATTGCCCCCAATTTAGAGATGAAGAAATAGAGCCATAGCATGCTTAAATAAGTTGTCCCTGGTTGCACAGAAAACCAGTGGCATAAATGTAAATACTAGAGGATGCCTCACAATCATAGCCCAAAGATAAGGTAATCATAAGGTGTGGTTCCCAAATCAATACAAACAGTGTAATATGGTCCTTGCTTCCGGCCTATTCAAAGTAAATAGGTTGAGGTGTGGTGTGCACAAGGTAACTCCTGATGAGTTCACATCAGTCATACACTAAACTTGGTGCAGATATAGCCAGACAGAGGACAAAGCAACAGGGCAAGGGTCAAATACCTGTTCCACATACTTGGCATATTTGTGTGTCTGCATGATTCAGTTATTTTGATTTGGCAGAATCCAATCTTTCAGCAAAAAAACAATTTGACAGCAGCCCTCATGAGAAGGACTAGGAGTACTGGTGGGTGAGAGGCTGGACATGAGCTGGAAATGTGTACTTGTAGCCCAAAAAATCAACCATATCCTTGGGTGTATGAAAAAAAGCATGACCAGATAGTCAAGGAAGGTGATTTTGTTCCTCTGCTCTGATGAGACCCCACCTGTGTCTAGCTCTGGGGTCCTTAGCACAGGAGCAGGTGCAGAGGAAGGCCATAAAAATGATCAAAGGGGTGGAACACCTCTCTTACGAAGACAAGCTGAGAGTGTTTGGGTCCTACTCCCTGAAAAAAATCTTCAGAACCGCTGGGAAGAAGCCCAGCTGGTTTAGGCTGAAAACAAGACAGGGAGTATTTTAGGAGTTTGCTAGTGAAGCTGATTTAATTTCAGGATCATGAACATTCCCTGCTGCCAATTTATTTTTGGGGACATAGGTATCTATTGATGCCAGGTTTTGTTCACACCTTCAGTGGGCTTCATGTCCCTAGTTACGACCTTGTCCTCAACACAGATTTGCTGTATATTTTCCCCCACAGCACTCCTTTTCACCCCGGCTTCATTCCCCTATGGCCATTCTTGTCCAGCACTTCTTATTTGCATGTATAAACCTGTCATCAGTGTGAGAAATGGCACAAGCCAAAGACTGTAACTGTACTGAGTTCAACTCATCAGTGTGAAGGAGAAATCCTGTGCAGTTAACTTCCTGCTTTGCCATATGGAAGCAGCAAACACATGTTGCTAAACTAGTTTCAAAGTATTATTCATACAATTCTCTTCACGTTTTTATTTTCCCTGCTTTTTCTCTTGTCACTCTTCCATGTACTGGACTACTTCCTAATGAGCTGACATTTGCACAATATTTCACTTTCAACTTCCATGTGTCCCTCTCCATTTGCTACACAGTTCATCACTGTCATGCCATCCAACATCAACGCCAAGTCACCTTTCCTGCTGCTATCTGGGTCATGGTATGGTTTGGGTTAGCTGCTGGTGTGAGCAACCAACAGCCAGCTCCTTCAGCCACCATCATCTGCTGTGACATAACTTCGAACAGAGGCCCTGTCAACTGTTCCCTGTAGGACACAGATGAAAGCAACGGAGAGGTTTCATGTTAATGGCAGAGAGGTAGGAGGAGAGCATGATGACCATGGACCTCAAAGTCAGCCTCTGGCAATGGGTGAACTAGAAGATGTTCTGCTGAATGCTACCAGCACCAGACTAAGTAAAAGCTGTGTCTTAGAGAATCTATGACACGAAAAAGGTCCACTGAACCGCTGTTGTCATGAGTGAGTTAGGACAGAATAGGAAGAGACTCCTGAATTTTGCTGCAGTACCCAGCTTTATGCACTGAGCTTCTTACTGGTTTACAGCTATGGGTTGTATTTGTCTTTGTGTAAAGATGCGAAAAGAGCATCTCTTTTGCACCACTTCATTTTTTTTTCCTGTTCATGGTAAGCAATGGAGGAAGGAGGAAAATGATCTAAGCATACAACTAAGGCCTTTTTAAATTAGTCTTTGCAATTTTCAGAAATATAAAAGATACAGGTATAGTAAGGAAGAGTACCCATCTCTTCCGATATTTTTGTAGCTCTAACATAGCAGTAGACTAAGATGAATTAACTAACACTGAAAAATTATCTCAAATGGATGGACTGTGGAACACGCTACATTTACAGTCTTTGGCTTGTGCCATTTCTCAGCAAGCTTTTTCTGACTGAGAGGCATGTGGAAAGGCTTGTGAGAGATTTGCTTTTTTTGGAACTCCTCTCATAGTTCAGCTTCTTTTCATGCTTGCCTAAATTTTCCCTGTAGCTGGCAAGGGACACCTCAGACCACTTCATACCAGGGGAATTGCAGTGGTCAGTGAGATGCTAGTGAGTGCTTGTTTTCAATGGTAATTTCCATAACTAACATATGTTGCAGTCCATAATACACTGTTGAGTCACCAGGCAATGAAGAAATCTCCTTTGCATTAACAGATGGAATTATGCTTATCTTTCCATAGTTTGCCTGTTTTCAGTCTCCGTTACTAATGTGTTCCAGGACCTACCAAGTATGAAGCAATAGTGAAACCATTTCTGGTAACGCAATCATTATGCCATACATGTTATAATTTTCCCTAGCAAATCCTCCTTATGTCTTCCCAGTTATTAAGTTTTTACTAGTTAATAAAGAAAAAGAAATTCTTAACAGAGCCCTCTGTTTACTTTGTCCCAGACTGCTTCAGAGCAGGCTTCCAAATGCACATTATTTCAAATGGGAATAGATGCATATCATGTTGACAACAATTCCTAACAAGACTTTATTTGCTTAGATAAGAGGAGAATATTTTCCATCTCTTCTATTAAAAAATATTTTCTGTTGCTCTACACATACTTTTGCTTTTGTATGTACTGCCTGGATACCCTAAAAATGGTATTATGTACTTGGAAATTGAAGGGGAAACATGTTGCACCCAAAACATTTATAGTAGGTAGAGTCTATAAACCCAGAAGTCTCTGATGCACAACATAAATCAATCCATAACAGCAGAGTGGATATGCATACCACACCAGTGCACAACACATGACATGACAGAGGGTTGCCTGGCATTCCTTCATTCCTAAGCCACGTCACTGTGCCATAAAGGATGTGGGAGCAGGAGGCATCCCTCGTTTTCCTTGATTGCTTCCCCTTAGACTTACAGGGAGGGGATAGAATTTCTGTCTGTGTGTGCTGTATTTACAAGCTGAGTGTGTATGGGGATAATGTATGCAACCAGACCCTGCCACTAGTCTGCTCAGGTAATGAAAAGATAACATGTAGAGTGTGCAAGTGCTCGCTCTGTAAGCTCAGCATTCTGCAAAGACATGGCCAGGACTGCATCCAGGTGTTTCCCTACACACTGATGTTTTCACCGCAGCCTGCACATTCTTTCGTCATCCTGCAATTGGCACCATGGTAGGAGCAGGTGAGTGGGATTCCTTGCAGCTACTGTGAAATCATGTGCTTTATAATGACCTTATCAGTAAGAGACTAAAATCTCTCTTGTCCCAAAAGGCAAACATCGTAACTCTTTAACAATGTCACCATACATACCTTTGCTAATACTTCCTATATCCCTGGAGGTGTTCAAGGCCAGGCTGTATGGGGCTGTGAGCAACCTGGTCTAGTGGAAGGTGTCCCTGCCCATGGCAGGGGGGGATGGAACTAGACAATCTTCCAGGTCCCCTTCCAATTCAAACCATTCCATGATTCTATGATTCTGTGACTCTGTGATATATACACATACTCATACTGAGTATCACTTGAGAATGATGGAATGGCAGCCTCAGCAATTCAGTTTCCGTGTGTTTAATGGATAAATAACGTGTTTGAGTGCCACTGATGGTCTTACTGACACTTGGAAAGTCCCATTCCAGACAGCTGTTATTTCAGGGATATTTGCAGAACTTTCCTATAACCTAGTTATCATTTCAAGGCCTGATTTTGTATGTCGGGTGTCCCACTCCTAGGGAAAGGGAGCACTCAACAGTCATAGATGCTTGTGGTTGGAAAAGAACAACAGAATTTAGAGGGTCCTCAAAAACAAGTTTTATTAGTAAATTATACACTTGGTGTGGAAATCAATATGAGTTAGTCTCTTCTACTATAAACACACACTGGTGGATTTTGAATAAGGAGTAAGGTGAAAGAGAAGAGAGAGGGAAAGACAAAAGAGAGGGAGGGGGAGAAGGAAGGAAGGAAGGGAGGAAGGAAGGAAGGAAGGAAGGAAGGAAGGAAGGAAGGAAGGAAGGAAGGAAGGAAGGAAGGAAGGAAGGAAGGGAGGGAGGGAGAGAGGGAGGGAGGGAGGACGGAAGGAAGGAAGGAAGGAAGGAATTAGGAAGGAAGGAAGGAAGGAAGGAAGGAAGGAAGGAAGGAAGGAAGGAAGGAAGGAAGGAAGGAAGGAATTCGGAAGGAATTCGGAAGGAATTCGGAAGGAAGGAAGGAAGGAAGGAAGGAAGGAAGGAAGGAAGGAAGGAAGGAAGGAAGGAAGGGAGGGAGGGAGGAATTCGGAAGGAATTTGGAAGGAATTCGGAAGGAAGGAAGGAAGGAAGGAAGGAAGGAAGGAAGGAAGGAAGGAAGGAAGGAAGGAAGGAAGGAAGGAAGGAAGGAAGGAAGGGAGGGAGGGAGGAATTCGGAAGGAAGGAAGGAAGGAATTCGGAAGGAAGGAAGGAAGGAAGAAAGGAAGAAAGGAAGGAAGGAATTCGGAAGGAAGGAAGGAAGGAAGGAAGGAAGGAAGGAAGGAAGGAAGGAAGGAAGGAAGGAAGGAAGGAAGGGAGGAATTCGGAAGGAATTTGGAAGGAATTCGGAAGGAAGGAAGGAAGGGAGGGAGGGAGGAATTCAGAAGGAATTCGGAAGGAATTCGGAAGGAATTCAGAAGGAAGGAAGGAATTCGGAAGGAAGGAATTCGGAAGGAAGGAAGGAATTCTGAAGGAAGGAAGGAATTTCGAAGGAAGGAAGGAAGGAATTCGGAAGGAAGGAATTAGGAAGGAAGGAATTCGGAAGGAAGGAAGGAATTCGGAAGGAAGGAAGGAAGGAATTCGGAAGGAAGGAATTCGGAAGGAAGGAAGGAATTCGGAAGGAATTCGGAAGGAAGGAAGGAAGGAAGGAAGGAAGGAAGGAAGGAAGGAAGGAAGGCAGGCAACCAGTCCTGGCTCCAGCATCAGTCCAGCTGTTACCGTGTCCAGGGACCTGGGGCTACCTCCTGGAACAGGAGTGAAACACGCAGCAGTAGAGCAGCATCTGGATACAAATAAGACAGATGCAGGTGAGGAAAGAGATGGGCCTTTCTGCTTGGGACAAATGATATGAAGACAGAGAGAGTAAGAGTACACTTTTACAATGTAGAGTTGGGAAGGAATTCTCTCAAAGAAGATGGAATTGTTAGAGAAGACATGAATATACAACCAAAATCATTCCATCAGAGAGGTAGTGCATGTGTATATCTAACTGTAGCTTCTCTTATGAGTACAATACAACCACCCTTCTTAGAAGAATATTAAAAAGGGATTGTAGCTGAATACTCAGTTTATTCTTTCGGAACTGTTCCCGAGTTCTTCAGTTCTCTAATGGAGCTTATTTTCTTCTTTCTTTTTGCTTCTTATGATACAAGATCTTGATAAATACATAATTTCACAAAAAGCTGCGTAAGTCTTGCAATAATTACGCATTCCTTGTTCAACATAAAAGTCACATCTGAGAGAACCATCTCTCAGAAGTCTCATTTTAAAACTATCTTCTATAAATTCACCATTTCAACAGATGGAGAAGAGATAAGACTATGAAGCATAATGGTGGAAACCCTGATGCAAAAAAGGGTTCCACAAAATATTCATGTCATATGAATTACATCTCCTATGCAGCTATGCAACCCAGTCACTCAGCATATGGTAAGTCTTTAGGAAGCAAAAAGTAACTAATAAATATAAAACAAACATGCCAATGCATTTGATAATTCTGGCATGTTTATCTAGGACAAAATCAACACCACAGTCAATGCTGCATTGCTAGGAATGCAGAGTAATGTACACACTGAAATGATTAGTCCATAATGACAAAAAAGGGACATAATTCCATGGAAATGTCATTAGCACAAAATCATATTGAAACACTGTTGAATAGGAGTTTCAAAATGTTCACTGTTTAGTGGGATCTCTTCTCCTGATGAAATGATCTCATGTTTTACTAGGCTTTTTCTATCTTCCATGCACTTTGTGTTTTTAATTCCCATCTAATTTTGGTGTTCATGCCTCGACACTGATCAGAGATACCTCAGCCTGATGGGTATTTTTTAGATGTACAGCATCAACCATACCCATCAGCACAGGCTGTACTTTTTGAAGTCTGACGTTGTTTTTGGCCTCAAACTCACTGTCAGGACCTCTGGAATGAATTATGTAATAGTTTTAAGTCAGACAGAACTGTGAAATTAACATCTGTGTTGATATATCAGACTCACTGCATTTCATTGTATTACATTTGTATTGAGACAAAGAAACTTTTGACAAAAAACATTCTTTCAGAGTAAATTCGATTCAAAGATGATTATTTACAAATCCTCTTGAAAGCTGTATTTCAGTGCTTATGCTCACTTCTGTGTTTTGTCTCAAGTTCCATCTTCCAGACACTGGTTCCTTGGAACTTTTTCCCACTAAATTAGAGGCCACTGTAATACCTACTTTTTTCTCCCAGCAAAGATTAACAGCAATCAAGTTATGTTTCAAACACCTTTCTTCCTTTCCTCCTTAAATAACAAGGCATTTTTTCAAGTCTGAGGTATTTTTGTCACTTTTTTGTGTATTCTAATGACTTGTTTTTTGAAATGAGTCATTTGCTGTTGACTAATTTGAGACTCCCCAGCACCACATGTAAAAATAAGATCGTGTCTGAGTCCTACTCACTAACCACCTGATTTTTATACATGAGAACTGAATAATTTGTTTTTGTGATACCATCATAGTTTTAAGTTTTCTGTCCTTAAAATCCTCTGATATAAATCTCAGTTTCCCAAGATACATCAAGGTTCTGGAGCAAGAAAGACCTTTTCTTGCTGAATGAGGATAATGTTAGGGACTATTTAATTAAACTGGACATACACATTGGACCTGATGGGACACACCCACAAGTACTGGCCAGTGTAATTGAAAAGACACTCAATTATCTTTGGAAGGTCATGGCAACTGGGGCAGATAACTGAAAACTGTAAGAAAGCAAATTTCAGAGAAAATGGTTCTCTCTTCAAACATCCAAAGCAGTCTTAGAAAATGTCTTTTCTGGCCTTTAAAGGGTATTTTGTAACATATTTTCTCAGAAAAGGTGTATTTTATATAAAAAATCAACCTGAAAATCACTCCACAGATAGTATTAAAAAGTATTTAATTTAAAGTAATCAGGTCCTACTATCTTTAATATGTAGCAGCATTCACAAAATTACAGTTTAACATGCCATCTCTGTAAATAAACAAGGAAGTATTTTGCTTCATAGAGAAATCTTGAAATACACCTTTCTGTTTCAAGCTAGATGCTGCAGGTTTCCTGAATGGAAATAATTATTCTTCTCAATTGCAGTTACTGTCCCTGACCCACAAGCAATCAAACTTAGGAGCAGCGAGGGGGCAAATGGCAAGCAGGAATCTAGGGATCTGAAGCCCTCACATATCAACCACTCATCAGTATCTCCCTATGTGGCTACTCTCACCTTGTGGCAAAAGTGAGCTCACTGAGAGGTGACCTATTTACCATATTCTTTGGAGGTTAAACCAGGCGGTAGTGCATGGTAACATGGGCAATTAGGCTAAATTCAGACCCTACCTTAGCCCACAGTAACTGGCTGGTCTGTTCCTCTCTTCAGTGTACCTTCATGGTATTAATATGCGACCACATGTGATTTCCTATCGGAAGACATGTAAGATAAAGATGAAGGCAAAACCAGATCTGAGGTTACTGGCTGCTCTGCCAGTCTTCTGGCCAGCTAGTATAAAGCACTGCGGTACTTTTAGACATGGGAATCCAGATTCCAATGAAAAAATCAACATGTAGTGTAATAGTTTCATATGTCAGAAAATTTTTCTATGTCTGCTTAATGTTGAGTAAGAACTAGGCAGATTTTTTTATTAAGATGCTGTGTGGGTCTATTTGGTGAAGAAATGCAATATATCAGGGACTCATGTTATGACTTCAGAGGGACAGCAAGCACTTTTTTGGACAAAAAAGGACTTGGCATTTTGTAGATCGCTCACAGAATAGTATAGGCTGTAAGGAATTGCATTTGTTCAACCATGAATGCTTGATTCTTTCAGTTTAACATGGAGAACAAAAACCTTCCTTCTTATCCATTTAGATTATGTTGAATTTCCACACTACAGTGAATAATTCACTACTCCTGCTCTAATAAGATGTTAAAATTTAACTTCTGTTATCTTAAGTTTTAATTTATTTTTGGAGGTAATAACTTTGGTGAACAAAACAACTCTTATTTGCAACCTTTTTTCCTAAGGCTTCTTAAAAGTATTAGATTACATTTTTGTATGAAAGACTTGGTACAGAGGCACTGGATATGCCTGTATTGGTTAGTGGCTGAGCAAGCAGGAGTACCTGTAAACATTCAGGATCTAGAGTTTACCGAAATGATAGAGATCATCAGCTGAAACCACTTTCAAAGCTGTACAGTAGTTTTCCTTTACATCACTCATTGAGGGGTCATAATAATTGCTAATTCAAACATATTCCAGTCATCTCCTTTGCACACTTTTCCTCTGTGCTAGCTCAGTCCTTGATCTTTGCTGCTACCTTGTTCAAAACTCAGGCCATCTTCAATGGGCTCAGTACTTTCTAAACATCCACTGGATTTAAGACATTAATAGCTTAAAGTTTCCAACATAATTCTTCAAATGGTGTTAAGCTTGAAGGGTTCCTGACAGGTTTCTCTCTTTGGAAGACAGCCCTCGCATTGCTTCTTGGCGCTATGTGATCTTCCTTTTTGACAATCAAGATATTTAATTTGGTCATAATTAAATTCCCTTCTTGCCACTGCAAACGGGCACAGGTTTTTCAAACTGGTTTCCACACTCATACACTGGAGCACCACACGGCTACAGCAGCATAAGGAACCTCCTCACTGAGAAGGAGGCTAAGTGCCAATCTCCTACCAAGTAATTACTGTAACAAATAATCAAGTTTTTCTAGTACATACAACAAAATGTCAGCAACCTTGCCTACCTGTGACTGTAACTCCAGTTTTGAAGGACTTAATATCAGCAATGTCAAGAACATTTGCTTGCTTAAGACAATGGTCTTAAGGTTCTCTAAAGTGTCATAATCTTGAATTTCAACTTTCCCAGGGCATAAGGTAATTAACTGGACAACTGATGGAGATTCTCTGCTAGACAGCATAAGAAATGTGCACTGCCATGGTGGTTCTCCTTCAATTACTCTTGTATTTTTTTCCCTGGGGACAAATCCTCTTGTGATGCACTGTAAGTATGGAAAAACTGTTTATTTATGTCCTTGCCTTTAAAAAGAAGTTTTGTTTTGCCTTGTCTTACCTCTGGGTATCTATTCCATGAACAATGTAAACAAGTGTTGCTGCAAGACTACCGCATGTAGGTCAGCCCTTCCAATGAGCCTGGAGTTATCTTGGCAGGTAACCAAGGGTAACCTCTGGGTAGCATAAGCCACTGCCTCCACTGGCCTCTCCACATGCTCACCCGCAAATGGGATGGACAGCAGCAGCACTGGCAAGAACCACTATGTGGGCTGTGCTCTGGGGACCTCAAATAACCACAGTGCTGATAATCGTACCATCAGCAGTTGACAGGGCTATCCAGAATACTGAATACATTCCTTACTGGCCCACACTGTACTGCCACATCTTGACTGTTGTGTTACCTCTGCTTACTGGATTAACCTAGTTTGTGCATGTCTATTCATGCTGCTCACACACCCAGTGGAAACAGGGTGGACAAAGCCTTCTAATCTTTTTTTTTACTGGTATCGTCCGTCTGGACATTTGCTAATTGCTAATTTCAACTCTCATACCTTGGATTCAATCACTCTCCGTGGTTGGTTTCTTTGTGCCATTAATCTATGGGTTACTTTTTGAGTAACCTCCTTCCTTGAGAAGCCTTGGGAGGAGGTGTTGCTGCAGTGAGTTAACACAAGTACAGTTTGCTACTGAAACTATGGTTCCTTTCCTGATTTTCTCTGCTTTCATACCCCATGAATTAGGGAAGTGTGCAGTCAGTCTGCAACATCTGATTCTCAGGGAAATCACCTGATTTTTCATTATCACCTTAGTTTCAAACCTGTCAGGACAGAATAGGGGACCTGGCTCCATACAAAATTATCATAATCTCTTAAATTAGTCATATTCTTACGGAGAAAGCAATGCTTTCTCTTAGGCAGTAGTCTCTCCTGTGCTATGCATTATAGGTATTCCCTAAAATATGCTGTTTGGGTGCCAGAAGCAACAGTGACAGCATGGAGAACTGTGCAGGATAGTGCATGGCTTGTCAGCTCAACAGTTCCCAGCAGTGCATGGGAGCCCATGTTGCTCTGTTACTGCCCTTGGACTGCTTTCAATAACCAGGTTAGCTCATTTAAAATGAGCTAAAATTAAGAGCTCTAACGAGGATGTCCTGAGGTGGATCTTTTGGCACTCACACTGGTATTTACAGCTGCGATAAAAATCAGTTACATATTTATTTCTAGTAATAAGATCTTAAAATGTACTTCATGTTTGTCAGGCTTAGATCCAATTTTTTTCTTTTAAATATCTCCTGAGGCTCCATTCTGGGCAATCTGCCTACTAAAAACTTTCATTCACTTTGCTTTGCTGTGTAATCTTCGATCATATTTTCAGCTAAAAAAAAGCCCATTCTTTTTGTGGGAACACATCACCCAGTATCACAATTTTAGCCTTTTCAGTAACTCAGTTTTGGGGACTAGACTGTCAATACTAGTATGTCCTTTGGACAAGTGTTTTGGAAAGACAACTGGAGATTTGTATTCACCAATACATCCTGAGAACTGGATGTGAGATCACGGTCACTTTTTTTCTGAAAGAGATAACATAAGCAATCAGTGACTGACTAATATGCTGTAGTAAAACTGCTCATAGCAGCAAGCTGCAGTGCAGATAGCATAAATAGTTGCTTTTAATAAGAGCAACTATAAGTAAGTCTAATCAGTTCATCACTTCAGAGAAGGGACAGATTGAAGAAAGGGACTGAAATGGGCATCTCCTGGAGCACCACAGAGAAGACCACCCCACAAGAGAGGAGGATACCCTCCAGTTCCTTCTCTTACTTAGCATTCAGTCTCTTCCAAGCAATTAAGAAGTGATAGGACGATAAGAAAAAGTATCAAGTTGTGCCTGGAGAGGTTTATATTGGATATTAGGGAAAATTTCTTCACCAAAAGGGTGGTCAGGCATTGGAACAGACTGCTGGGGAGGTGGTTGAGTCACCATCCCTGGAGGTATTTGAAAGATAGATGTCCCTAGTGCCCACATAGATGTGGCACTTAGGGACATGATTTAGGGGTGGACATGGCAATGCTGGGTTAATGGTTGGCTTCTGTGATCCTAAAAGTCTTTTCTTACCTAAACCATCTATGATTCTATGTCTTTTTCCTTCAGCTTCAATTTTTCGCTTTATGCTTTACAGAAACAGCATTTAAATCCATTTTGAGTCTATTCTAAAATTTCAGTGTATTTCTCTTTTGCTGAAGTTTAAAAACTATTTTTTAATTCCAGCAATGGAAACAATCCCTGATGTTTCAATTCTTACCATTTTTCACTGTTTCCGTACTATGAAAAGAAAAAATGTCTTTGTTTAGTGGAATGTGTCCCAAAAATAGCCAAAGAATCATTCAGTTGTCTTGAATGCTTATCTTCAGTTAACCAAAGTTTTATTTTTTCATTAAATAGAAAATAAGCCTTAATTTAAAACCTACCACACTTAAAAACTTGCAGAGAAAATATTCTTCTCTTGAAACATTAAAAATCAAACCACAAAATTCAACTCAAGGGAACTACTGACTCTTTTGAAGGAAATAAACTAAGGAAAATAATATCCCAGCACAGCTAATGAAAGAAAACAGTTTCTACACTGCGCATTTTGTGGAGAGTGTTGATGAGATTATTTGGATGTATTGGTAATTAAAAAACTACCTATGTAACTTCAGCTTAAGCAGTATCCAGAAGCTGGTATTTTTCTGAGATACTTTGCATCTCAAGTTCTGTCTTCCTCCCTGGCAAAATCTGATTAATCCCTATTTCCTATATGATTGGAAGTAACAGGTTCCTCTTTCTCAACAATACTGAGGGATAGTAATTACCATGTACATCCAAAGAGTGCTCAAGACATTTAACACACCAACATGACGCAACACAAAGCTGATCTATCTGTATGGTACTAGAATCTGCTGTCATTGTAAATATCAGTCCAACAATATTATGACATGATACTTTCCTACTTCTTGTCTGGCTTCACAAATAAATTAATTAGATTTTGTCCCTATGTAATTTTTTTACCAAATGCCTGCATTTTAAAATGTTTTTCTAAACTCTTTCCAAATTGTAAATATCTTTGTAATAACAATAACTTGGTGATGAAGTGGTAATCAGGAGCCACCATGATGCTTTTGATGCAGTCTGTACAGGGCTGCTAAAAAAATGATCAGAAAATCTGAATCTGATCTCTCTCCTAATTCTGGCAGCAAAAGTTTTGTCAAGCTTCTTTGGTAGCAGATCATTAATTTGTTGTACAGTTGTGGTTTGTGCCACAACTGGTTTGTGTTAGATGGTTCATCTAACACAGGAAAATCTCCTGTTGAAATGAGCAGATGAGTGCTTTGTGTCACTGGAGTTTTCCACTAAAGCTAAGTGTGAGACAAAAGTCAAATGCTGCATGTTGTTAACATTGGAGTTATTTTCTCACTATTATCAGCAAAAGTGGTGAGAACTTTCAAGGCAGAAAATAACTTATCTGTTTCCAGGGGTAGGAGATGATTTTGAGAGTAATTGGCCTTGAATGTTTTGATCATGCTGCTTAGAAAAGAGGTGAGTCAGTGTGAGATACTCCTTTCATCCCACGGTCTCAGGTTACTTTCCCTGTAGCAGAGTGCATCAAAAGGAATGTGTATTTGAGCTGCACTGCTTCAGTGGAGCATCCCGCTTTCACTGGGATTAAAGAAGTACTCTGCATTCTTTATCTGCATTATGAAAGTAGGGACCTCCAAGAGAAAAGGGAGAAATCAGGTAAAGGGTGAAAAGCAAGATTCATGAGAACTTTGTCAGAGTTCAATTGCTTAAAATGTCCATTGCTTTTGGGGGCAGTTATGACATACTTAAGTTCTTGTGTAACATCACCTTTACTTCCCTTGCAGCATTACTGATTGCCCCCTTAGTTGTTCTTTTTGAATGCTTATGGGGTTTTTTTTTATAATTTTGTTTTCTGATCTGGTTAATTTTGTATTCTTCTAAGGTTGTTATATGTTACTTCTATTCCAACTCCTCCCATTCACTTATCAATTTCACTAATATTTTATTTGCTTCCATCTTAAGGTCATTAATAAAGGTTTAATTATTAGATCAGAAGTGCAGTCACTGTGGCTTAATGATACATTGCTTGGATGCACTGATAATTCAGAGGGTGGAGTATTAACGATTGAGTATTTAAATAAATTTTGAACCCTACTTCTTCTAGTTGTGAGGGGACACTTCGTTCCAGTACAAATATATTTTTATATATGCAATAATAACATTAACTCAATTTACATACTTATAGGAGTATATTCCTCATGAAGAACTGAGATGATTACAAATCCATTATTATCATCATTTTTCATAGATAAGGAAGAAGAAAAAATGCCACACTAAGCCTTACCTATATGTTACTAAGACAGCAGAAGACTTGCAAAGAAAACACAGACCTTTTCCTTATTAGCTTTTTGTCAGCTCAGTTTTTATAAAATTCTTGAAAAGAGATGCTGGGAAAAGAAGTAGCTGGCAAGTAAGAGGTAGCATAGAAACAGGGTCATAATTATACCTGAGGGCAGGGCAAACGTTACTATACGTTGGATTTATTGTCTGAACATTCTGTCTAATCTTGTTGGACCTTGATTGTGCCTTCTTGGATGTAGTTATCCTCAAACGCATGCCATCTCTCTAATTCTACTCTTTTCCCAGCAGATTTCTGGAAAATTAACCCTTCTGACGTTGTTATTGTTGTTATTGTTGTTTTTTAAAATTTTTTTTCTGTTATTAAATATCACAGGTTCACTGGCTAATAGAAGGTGCATATAAAACCAGTCTGATAAGAAATGGCTTTTTGGTTAAATACTTAGAAGTCACTTCATGTCCTTCTGGCTAAGAGAATCATTTAGGTTACCCAAATCTAGATCTTAACATCACTTTTGCAGGACCAAATTCACAATTATATGCAGTATCTTTTCTTGCTTTCACTGTTTGTGGTAAAGGAGACCTTTTAATAGTTGCAATGGTATCAGCAATTGTCTGCGGAGCACCATGGCCAGCATGTTATAGCTCTCCTAACCTCCTAAAGTTCCCACATGGTCACGTGGACTCGTGAATTAGCAGAAACAAATCTGTATTCTATTTTCTCTGCAGGATCCTATGATCTGGCAATAAACAATGTGGTTTGCTATTAATATTTTTTTTTTTAAGACACTGAAACAAGAAGTGTCTGATACCATATCTGTATGTCCCATTACAGCTATAATGGTGATTGCTGTTCAGATGTCTCTTACACCTCTTTGGAAAGGTACACGCCAAAAAGACGATACACATTATTGCGTTATGGCCACCTCCTCTCTGAAATACTCTAATAATGCAGTGAACAATGGTGACATGTTGTAATAACTTTAAGCCCTGATCTGGTATTGCACCCAAATGCATCTTTCACCCATGCACATCCTTAAATTTACTACTTTGAGCTGCCCAAGTAAAACTACTTTGACTTGGTTCTTTCTGATAGTCTAAGTATTTTCTCCAAAACCTAGCAATAGCTAAGTCGCAAGTCAGGAATTTATGAGGAAAAATTTCAAGAATAGATGTTGAACAACAGGTCTCAGATTTCTTAAACTGGGTGCCACTCACTGATTATATCCCTCTGCCCACACCCCTTGTTTTCATAAAAAAGTAAGTAGGAGTCTCTCAGGGCTTTCTCACTCATTAGGGAGTGGCAAAAATAGATTCAAGTTTCTCTGGCCATGCTTAAGTAGTCACATAGGAACCACATGCAGTCTAAGGGCTATGCAGAGGAACTCGGCACAAATTAGCATATGCTGATTTCCAGGCAGGTGTCAGAGGGCTGTCCCAGTACAATTGTGTCTTTTCTGAACTGGACTTCTTTCATGTCCAGCTGGACCAGGATGTAGGCAGAAAAGATTGTAACTGACTAATTGGCCTAAACTGACCACTTTTGCCAAAGCTTTAATCACAGAAGCAGTAGTCAGCATTATTTACAGTTTTATAGATCAAACCCCAGATTTAAAATTTCACCAGGGAATTGAATAGCATCCAGTGTAACAAGTTTAATAGGTATTATGATATGTATATTATCTGACATTTTTAGAAATATTCAAGAATGCACTAATATAAAGGGTGCTGCAGTAAACATGGGGACTGTACCATGCTTAGGTTCTATAAAATGGACACTCAAAAGGAAATTTCTGACAGATATATATATATATATATATATATGTTTTCTTCTCTTCTTTTTACATGGACATTCAACAGAACCTGTGGATCCAGCATGACCCAAACTGTGAACCTGCACAAGCAACATTTTACTATTTCTCAACTCTGTTCTTTTCTAGTTATTTCCAGCCCACACAGATCTGTAACTCAGTTTGGTCATAAATGAAATAAGCTGCTGAACAGCACCAGCTGGATCTGATGAAATCAGTGTGTACAGCTGGGTATTATCCTCCTACTGGAGGTACCACAGCTCTCATATCATCACGGATTTCCTGTGTGGCCTCACACATGCATTATACTGGCCAGATAACAGAACAAAACACAGGAGAACTCCAGCTGAAAAGTCGTCCATGGCAGATTACTAATTACCTAGTATGCAGGTGAGCAATCATCTTGTTTGTTGTACTCAGTGTCAGCCTGGTTTACAGAGTCCCTTGGGAGAAGTCCTGCGGGCAAAGGAGTCCAGGAAGGTTGGACATTCTTCAAGGAGGAACTCTTAGAGGTGTAGGAGCAGGCCATCCCCATGTGCCAAAAGGTTAGCCAGCAGGAAAATCTGGCCTGGCAGAACAGAGAGCTTTGGCTGGAACTCAGGGTAAAAAAGAGAGTAGATCACCTTTGAAAGAAGGAGCAGGCAGCTTGAAAGGACTTACAGGGATGTCATAGGGTTATGCAGGGAGAAAATTAGAAAGCCAAAGCCCAATTAGAACTTAGTCTGGCTACTGACATAAAAGACAATAAAAAAAAGTTTCTATAAATATATCAACCAAAGGAGGGCTGAGGAGAATCTCATAGAATCTCACAGAATGGGTAAAGTTGGAAGGAACCACACTGGATCATCTGGTCCAACCTCTCTGCTCAAGAAGGGTCATCCTAGAGCACTTTGCACAGGATTGCATCCAGATGGTTCCTGTGAAGGAGTCTCCACAACCCCTCTAGGCAATCTGTTCCAGTGGTGGTCACCCACACAGCAAAGAAGTTCTTTCTCCTGTTTTCCATCCTTTACTGGATGTGGGGGAACATAGTGACAAGGAATAAGGAAAAGCCTGAGATACTAAATTACTCCTTCACCTCAGTCTGCAATAGTAAAACCAGTTGTTCTCTCGGTACTCAGCCCTCTGAGCTGGAACACAGGGACCAGGAGCAGAAAAAAGCCCCATAATCCAAGGGGAAACAGCAACCTACTACACCAAACAGACACATGCAAGTCTATAGGGCCAGATGGGATCCACACAAGGATACTGAGGGAGCTGGCAGAGGCGGTCATCAAGCCACTTGCAATAATTTCAGTTATTTATCATCCATGTATTACAGGTGTTCTGGAGTTCCAGTGCAGTCTGGATCACTCCATGGCAGATGGTAGGGCTGTGTTTCCACTCTTAGGACAGTCGATTCCAGGTGTACTGGATGCTCTCCGAGCAGTGTCCTGCACTCTGCTGCCAAAGGACTGATAAAAACACATTAGCAACGTCAATTGTGATATGCTTCTCGGCTGCCTTTGACTCCAGCTTGTGCTGAAGTTCTAGCATGTCCAGTATGGTAACACTTAGTGGTGGCATGACTTCATTCAGGCCATGATACTCTATTGTTTGTCTCCTTTCTCTGGGAGACTTTCATACTGTCCATATTGGACTACTAAAGGATGAGTCCTGCTGATCACTCCTTGTCTCTCCAGTTGATGAATCAGCTCATGGATGGGAATCAGGGAGTCTCAGTTGGTGCAATAATGCTGCCAATACACTGCAGTGGTAGGAATCAGCACCTGCTGCTCTTCAGCCTTCAGCAATGCCACAACAGAAGGGTCCTCTGAGAGACCTGGCAAGATAGACAGCTGCTTAATTTCCTCCTTTTCCAAGGCAGCTATACTGAAAGCCCACCAATACTCTTTTAGGTCTTTGAAATACCCTCTCTTGAGATGTCTACACAGCAGATGAATGGAGCCTCTGGGCCAGTCAGAGAGGGGTGTTTTTGCCACTCATTCTCAGTTAGACTTAATTCAACCTTCAACACAGACAGGTCCTGGCATCTCCCATTACTCCAGAAATACAGATGGACTCTGCCTTCTGATCTGATGGTATTAGTGTACACTGTGCACTGGTATTTACTAGAGCCTTACAGTCCTGTGGGTCTGATATACCAGGCCACTGGGATCCACATATCCCAGTAAACCTGGTTGGCCTCCTCCTTCACCTGTCTGCAGGCAGGGCCCCTCTGGTACTGGTCATAGACGTCTCCATTCACTTGTAAAATCAGAATTAATTTCCATAGGTTCAGAAGTAAGACCAACTCTTCCACTCTGACTGGGGAACTGCCCACTGAAGACTGGAGAAGCAATTTTCCTGGAAGAATCCCCATTTGTGATTGCTTTTCTTTGCAATCCATGTACCCATGCCTCTAGAGTCAAGGGAGATTTTCTACCCCATTTCCTCATGTCCCCTTTGTGGTCCCACAGGTAAAACCACAGGGTATCTTGTGGTGTACACCCTCTATATCCTCCCTCTTGAGCAAAATAATACTCACTGTTAATAGCTGAGATACTGGTTTGTACAGGTGAGGAGTAGGACCTATCCTCTTTTTGTTGCTGGAACTCCTGGAACAGCTTTTCCCACTTTTGGACAGTTTTTCTACAGTCAAGATACAAGTTCCTAGGGAGGAAGAGAGATTTTCTTCATATTGCTGGAGTTGGTGAGTCACTTAATCCATCACTGGTGCCTCTTTGTCTTTCCAGGTAATTACTGCCAGTGAGGTGGCACATGCAGGTAGTGCATTCTGTACAAATTTCTGCCACACAGGTCATATACACTGGACTTCATCTTGATCCGTGGGTGACTGCATATTGTTTGGGTCAGAATAAATCATCTCTAGCATGGCTAATTCCTGAATGTACTGGATACTTGTCTTCATGGTGGTCCACCTGCCTGACACATAATGTCTTTCTTGAAGGGATTCCTTTCCTTCATGCCTGATAGGAATCACCTCCACCCCAGGCCGAGGACTTGTGTCCTCTTTCCATTTGCTTTATCGATACTCCCTTACCTAGAAAGTGATCCCAGCTGCTTGGCTTCCTTACCCTCTAACTCCAGGCTACTAGATCCATTATCCCAGCATTGGAGCAGCCAAATGACAATGTGCTCATCTGGATGACGCCTGAAATCTTTTCACACCTCCTGCAGATCATCAGGGACAGGGATCAAGGGGTTATCTCTTGTTCTGCTTCTTCCTCCTGTTCTTTCGGTAACCCTGCTTTGTCCTTTACTAAGCAAGCTGTCATGTCCATTTCTTCTTGTGTACAGGAGCAACTGAGACCAGCACGGGTTGGTCCTCAAGTTCAGCTGCAGTGCCTGTCAAGGAAGTTGGATTAGCTGTGGTGTCTGTCCCCGGGGGTGGGGTAACCACAGTGCCTGTTGTTTTGTTCTCTGATCCAGAGACTTTCTCTTCCCCTGCAGAGTACTGAATAGTGATGAACAATGCTTGGTAGGCAAAAAGTTATCATTATTAATAGTTTCCAATAGATGGCTCCCAAAGTACAGTGGTGACAGAGATGCTGAGTACAAATACAAGATTAGTTTCACAGCCAGCAATTCTATCATACCATAAGCCAGTGTTACAAAGTACAGCAATGTGATAACCTTAGCCCAGTTCCCATGGGTGAGATACTGCAAGTAAGGTATGACATAACTAAAAGAACAAGCACGCCAACTTTGAGAGCAAATAAATCAGGTGTGACCGGTGACTATTAAACTAATGGAACAAATGCTTGTAATAAAATTGTTATAGCACATTCTAGTCAGATTTGTCATTATCTCAAGACATCATGCCCCATGTTGGGAGCCAAAACGAACTGTTAAGGACTGTTATGGTTTAACCCCAGCACCTCACAGCTGCTGCTCATCACCACTCCCCACCCCACCACTGGTGGTATAAGGAGGAGAATCGGGAAAAAAAGGTAAAACCCATGGGTTGAAACACATACAGTTTAATAATTTAAGTAACATAAAATATGATAAAAATAACAATATAATTGTAATGCACAAAGGGAGACAAAAATAAAACAGAGAGAAATAAAACCTAAGCAAACAAAGTGATGCGTAATACAATTGCTCACCACCTGCTGACCCTGAGCAGAGATCAAGCCCTTCCAGCCAACTCCTACCAGTTTATATACTGGGCATGATGTTCTCAGATATGGGATATCCCTTTGGCCAGTTCAGCTCAGCTGTCCTGCTCATGCTCCCTCCCAGCTTTTTGTACCGCTCCTCACAGGCAGACTATGAGAAACTGAAAAGTCCTTTACATAGGGTATGCTCTACTGAGCAACAAACAACACATCAGGGTGCTATCAGCATGATTCTCCTACTAAATCCAAAACATGGCACTTTATCAGTTACAAGGAAAAGAATTAACTCTATCCCAGCCAAAACCAGGACAATGTGGCACACAGGAACATGACTGAGTATTGCACCTGCTTTTCTCTGTCTCAGTCTCGTCCATACAGAACCCACCTCCAATTCCTTTTTCTCCATTGGTCCCAGTTTTGATAAATCTACATTTACATCTGGTATGGCTGGCATCATTACCCAAGTAATTTTATACTTCTGTGGTGGTGGTATTCCTGATGTGGTTATGTAGGTGCTCTTTGTGGTGTGTGATCCTGCTACACAAAAGATGACCTTTTCAAAATATTCTGCTTCAAATACCTATGAAGTGTCGCTGTCCCTCACAACTCCTCCATAACAACATGTGAGATCCAGCCAACTTTCAGTTTGATCTGTAGCTTTCATCAGCTGCTTATAATTTTATGTTCAGCAATTTCTCATTACATTCTCTAGATTTCCATCTCTCCTCAGTTTAACCTCCATTCAGGCCCTAGCCAAGAGCCCAATCATTTGCCTACAGCCTTAACACCATCTTTGTATCAAGTTAATCAACAAACACTTTAAATCACCTATATAATACTCACACCACTGTTAGAGCCAATCCCTGAGGTCCTTCCTGACATGAACAGCTTGAACACTTCTTATTGACGCTTACTTTTTGAAATCTGTTGATTAGCCAGTTTCTACATCAGTATTTTGTGTGTGTGAAAAACTGTGCATTTTATAGACCTCCAGCAGAAACTGGAATCAGATAACACAAAGAAGCCTGAAAGAACAAGGATTTTCATTATTTTATTGATTGAATATGCCCATCAATATAGAAAAAAGTTTATTTTCCAAGTCCAGTCACAAAGCATGCATCCAATCTGTAACTGAAGAAATGCCATGGGATAAGATCCACTGATACACAAAAACAACAACAAAAAATTACACATAAATCTCAAAGTAATCAGTAGTGACAGGTAGTATGTCATGGAAACATAACATGTAGGAGGATTGGGAATACTAGACCTCTGGTGATTATTTTTTGCTGCTCAAAATCTTAGTAGTTGTTACTTACTCACTGCTTTCAGAACACCTTCTTAGTCGTTGAGGTGACTCTGCCATCTAGAATGTTTGTTTGCTTCTTCTCATGGACATCCATAGATTGTAGCAATGTATTGGGAGTCAGGAATAGTCCAGGTACTCTTAGTTAATGGTGTCCATGAAATACTCAGCAAAGCTTTCTCCAAATGCACTTTCCACCAAATCAGCTACACTGAATGTCTGTCAACAGTTGCAACCAAAGACCTACCTTTTTTTTTTCCTTCAGATGAGCCTTCATAGGCTCCAGACATTAAACATCAAGTACCTAATTGAGAGGACAGATTAGTGGCTGACAAATTTTCAACCAGAGGAGGAAGACCTCTCTCTTATATCTATCATAGAAAACAGCATAGTGCAGTATAAAGATTTTACCAATGTTTGAAAAATCCTTCGTGACTCACCTGTACCTTTGCTACATTTGGATTTGCAATACCATTACCCAAACTGATATGAAATCCTACCATATGATGAGGTATTTAAAACACTGAAACAAGATTCCCCTGATAGTAACTCATTACAAGAGACTGACCTCTCTCTCCTTTTGTTTGTCATCCAATCTAGTATTTGATTTTGCAATTCACAATTCACTTCTGTCATTCAAAGTGGAATTACCTTTAGGTGGAGACTTCAGTTCATATACTTCTTAAATTCCCTATATATCTATGACTTTGTATTAAATAAAATGAGAAGCATAAGCACTTATAAGCAAATAAAGAATGGTTCTACCAATAATCCAAAAACCACACATATTTTATATTTTGTTGAAGAATACTAAATGGAGGTTCCTTTATTTTTTTCTATGAGTATTACAGCCTTTCTTTCTCTGACTCTTTCTCTTGTTGTTTTTTTTTTTTTTTTCCCCAAGATCAATCCCATTTTCTTTCTCCTATTTATTTTGGTTTTGCCAGGAATCTATATGGTATAAAGATTTCTTGTCCTACCTACAGAAATTAAATGATAGCTCCTTATGGCATTATTCACTTACTAGAACAATACAACTTTCATCGCCTTTGATCCCTTTAAAACTCCTGCTAATAAAATAATCTGTCTCTATGTCCCTCCCAAGTGAAGACAGATGCAGAGCAGATTCATGCACTTTGTGCTGTTTCTTTACATTTTCACTAGATTTGGATTCTGGTGGAACATAAGAACACCAACACAACAAAGCCAACAAAAATGTGTATATGCAAGGAGGAGTAAGGCAGTGCTGGGAAAATATCCTCTCACTTAGCCTTAGCTGAGAGTCAGAATTACTCTTTACTTAACAGAGAAACACAGGGACCTCCATGGGATCATCCATTACGCTCTAAAAAGGTGTTTGGATTAAATGTCCTTGTTGAAATCTTTTTGTTGAGTATAGAGTGAGCCTGTATCACTAGATTAGATGAGATACTTAAGATGTAGATGAATAAAGAAGAGTAAGATAAATTTCAATGAAAGGCCAGTGTAGGTATCTTAATATCAATACATCATGGGATGTTTATGGCAAGTGAATGATTAGCAACTTATCAAATTTAGCAAATTATCCAATTATCAAACAAATCAAATCTGATTTTTATCATGTGCTAACAGTATTGAAAATATAATATTATAAGCATAATATTGAATATATTGTAAGCATCAGAAGAAGCCTACAGCTGAAAAGAACACAAATTATTGTGTACAGCCAGAACGCAAACCGAGAGGCCGAACTGTTCCACTTAGTGCGTTTGCATTACTATAATCCACGAAGAACGGGCCAGCTCAGAGAAGGAGCTGCTTTTAGCAGCCTTAGGCACACTGCAGACATGGGATCGGCTTATGAAGGATCCCTCGGAGGAAAAGGAAGAGGGGAGACGTAACCTTAAGGAGCTGGTCAGGACACACAGACCCCGCTATTCCGTTACAGCTAAATGAAGCCTGAAATCATAATCGGCTATGGCCAAGGGAAGAAAGCATTTCCAGATACATAGTTCAGGTAAGTGGGTGCTACCCCACTCCCGTGCCCCCACCCATAACAGGAGCGGGCCGCGGCCGCCCCAGCGCGCCTGCGCACGCGCACCGCCCCTCGGGGCCCACAAGGCGCTGGGACCCGCGGCCGGCGCAGCCACCAGCCAATGAGCGAGCGGGGCTCCTGCGTTTCCCTCCCGCGGCCAATCAGCGCTCGCTGCCTCCCGCCTCCCGACCAATGGGAAGGGCGCTCTTGGGGCGTGGGTCGCATTCAAACCGGGGGCAGCGCGCGGACGCGCTCGGTGCGAGCCGCGTCCCGGCCCCGCGGCGGCGGCCTCGGTGAGGGCGGCTGGACTGGGCCGGGAAAGGCGGCGGCCGCGGTGGTGGTGAGGGAACCGGGCTGGGGAGCAGCGGAGTGAGGGAGGGTAGGTGGAGGGGGCCGGGGGGCAGCATGGGTGCTGGTCGGCGGTGAGGCCGCAGGAGAGCTGTGGCTTCGCTGGGCTTCCGCCCCTGAGGGCGGGGGAACCTTGTTGCGTCTGCTCGTCTCCGTCGCCGCCTCACGGTCTTTGTTTATGCCACATTGCCTCACCTGCTCCGGTGCTGTTCAGTCTCTCTCTTACTTAGCTCTATTTTGCATCTTCGAGTCTTATGCTTTCTGTGTCTTACGTTAGATTTTAATATTTTTCTACTTTTCTTCGCTAGTGTTGCTAATTTTTTTAAATCGACAGCGCTTTTTCTTAGTGTTGGGAGTTTTTGTTTTCCTTTTAAGAAAATCCTGATTTAGGACTTGTAAACAAAGCCAAAGAAAGATTATGTACTTGTATAGATTGTATTTTTTAAAGCATGGGTAGATGCTTCAGAAACCTGTGTCATTTTACCTCTCCTTCGTAGAGGACTTAAAAGTTCTTCATCGTATACTATCTTGGCATTAGTAGATGCTTTAATCAGGCAGAGGAACAGAGCTAAACAACTATTCAAGACAACAATGTAGCTACAATGGTGTTGACATATAATGAAAATATAGATAATAGGGTAATGTTAATTTCGTTTACTAGACAGATCAATTCACTTGGTGGATAAAAGCCAGGTAAACTCTTGGGTGCTTGCTTAAAGTTCTTACTGCACTCTGCAGCTCTTTGAGTAGACAAAAGCAAAATATCACTAGATTCCAGGGATAGGAACAGTGCATCTTTTTATTCAATAGTTAAATAATATTTTCAAACTTTCTTAAAATTTGCACTTGAGGAAAAACTTTATCTGTCTTCATTTGGAAACAGAACAAGTAATGTAATACAGCAAATACAGTGTTTCAAGACTGGATGCTGGTACTTCTTTTTATTATCAGTGACTATTTTTGAGTGTGTTAGACGTGGAATCTTATCACCAACCTGTACTGCCACTTCATTTGTTTGCTGCTTTCAAGTCTCTGTCCTTTGGCTCCTTATTTTGTGGGCTGAAATTACTTTAACTTCTACACTTTTAGAAGTAGTTCTATATCTTCCTGATCTTTGCATTATGTGTTCTCCCTGTCCCCAGCTTTCCTGTCCCCAGCTTTCCTGTCCCCAGCTTTCCTGTCCCCAGCTTTCCTGTCCCCAGCTTTCCTGTCCCCAGCCTTCTCTCCTGCAGGCATTTCTAGATCTCAGGTATGCTGCAGTATAGCTGTTGCAGTTACAACCTCAGTTCCTATTCGGTGCCGATGTAACAGCATTTGGTATTTGCTGTTGTCAGATTTTCAAAATATATATCTATACACCAGGGTAATTAGTGGCAAATGATTTAAGAGTAATTATGCAGCAGATTAAGAAAATACGAACCTCTGAATACTTGCTTATGGTTGAACATTGGCATGAGCAGAAAGATTACTGGCAAATCATGACAATATGTAGATGAATATGCCCTTAGTGTACTTTTTAGTTTCTAAATGTCACAGCAAGCTAATACATTTGGAAGTGCTTGTCCTCATTCAAAAAGTTTTCTTTAAGCTTTTTTTGTTCTGTTTTTATTACTAACTAGGAATAGTTTAATTGATTTTAATGAAAACTGTATTTCTGGGATATCTCGAAAATTAGGCAAGCTTGCAGGGTAAGCTTTCAAGGTTTAAGCCATCAATTTTTGGTCCACAGGAACTTCTTCAGGATGGAGAGCTACATTTCTTGCCTTTGGGTTCTTGGGATCATCTGAGGTAGTCTGACCCTCATCCATCTTACCTTTTTGACAAGGCATATCTATTCTTCAGGAGAGTTTTTCTCCATAGCACATCAAACCTTGAGCAGTTAAGCAGACCACCATAAATGTAAGTTTGATATTTACTGTTGAGACTTAAAATCTAATTTATTTTTCTTTTTGTCTACTGCATTTGGGAAGCTATCACTGCAGGAAGAATTACGAACCTTTGACACTGGTGAGGAAAATGTAAAGACTATGTTTAAGAAATCCCAAATCCACCTGGGAGTTGTTAGCAATTACAGTTGTCATGAGATATTGTGTATTACTTAACATGAGGTAAATTTCTTTTGATTGTCTTGGTGCTTCAGGTTCTGGAGAAGCTGACTACTTCATGCATAATTTGAGGGAATGGGTACTGTTCAGAAGCAGATCTCTGATGAATAGTCTCACCTATAGAGAGGAGATTTGAGTATCTGATTTCCTGTAGCCCCTTCGACTGTATCTTTAAAAGGCAAAACTGCAATGTGTACCAAAACTTTCCTTATGAAGTAAATCAGTATCATCTGTATCACCTATGTAATTTTTAGCAGTACGATCCCCAAAAGATGGGACAGTTTACAGACCTGCTCTCAGAACAGCCTAAATTGACTCTTAGGGAGAAATAGATATTAAAGCAAGTTCCAAACAAACATTGAAATTAAAATTTATTCAGCATACATTTTTGAATATAAATGAGAGGAGGGCTCCTTCTTTTGTCTCTGTTCTGTGAAACAAAAATTGTATTTCAGATACTACTGATTTAGCATACAGTCTTTAGCTTTCATAGGTTTTTGGGCTTTTTTCATTGTAGGTCTTGCTTGAGGCTATTTGAGTGTCTCTCCAGACCCTTAAGGTGCTGAGGACTCGTCATAGTGGTAACGTAGATGGTGCTTTTGGTGGATTAAGTCTTGGAATTTGCACAGTGAAACTGAACCTACGAAAGAGCACCTATATAGACAAGAGCAGGCATGATATTCTTGGTGGGCCATATCTAGTTCAGGATGAACATGAAATATGCCTACTTTTGCCTTATATACCTTTGCATGCTAGCTCTTGTAAGCATGATAATCCTTCTGATTTGTGGTCTCTATTTGGGGAAAGCTGGGAGTCTAGTGCTTTTAGACATGCCAGCTTCTGGTGCATAATGCTCTAAAAGTTATTTGTGAGACTTCCTGAGAGTGGTGCCTGATGTATTTTTTAGGTAGTGGGGTTAAAGGTAGATAAACTTTATTCCATTCAATTCCTTCTCTATCAATAATTCACCTAAAAATAGATCTAAAGTTTCTGAGCCCTCCAGCAACTTTTGTTGATTTGTTATACACAAGTACAAAAGGAACAAAGACGAACATTTCACTGTAGAAGTAAAGTTAGTCTTTCTTTGAGCCTATTTAGTCTGCCTGAAGTGTGTTACTTTCCCTATTTCTGGGCCCAACTTCACAGTAATTAGGAAGTCAAATCCCCTGAACATGCACTAAATTCACCACAGTTCTTAGTAAAATTCTCATGTTCTTTAGATGCATGGAACATGGATGTGGGAAAAGCTGTTTATTGTAGGCAAAAAAGGAAGAAATCATTAGGGTTTTTTTAGTTTATTTTAGCAGTCTTGCTCTGCTCTGATTGCCTAGATTCTTCTCTCTCAGCTGTATACATGTATTATCTCAGCTGATGGTAAACTGTTATAACATTGAGGACTTGGCGTAAGTTTCTTATAAGAAGTCTTTGAATCTCTAAATCTCCTTTTAGAAGCTTAAAAATAGGTGTCACTTGTCTTTCTCCTTTGAGCAGAGGAGAATGTGAATTCTTTTCTGCTTAGCCCACTGTGAAAACTGTAACCTGTGGCAAGGGGCTTGGATTAACATTGTGTGCTAAACTAAAGCCAGCCTAATTATGAGTTCAGAATGTGATTTAATGCAACAGACTGGAAGCTGTTTCAGACAATGCATCCTACACTATTCAAATGCTGAATATACCTTATTGGAAAGGGCTACTGTGAAGTATGGATTAGGATTTGGGTGGATCAGTTAAGTACCGATTCTTTTTATTTGTCCAAGTTGTCTTCTGTGAAGAAGCTTACTTGTATAACTACGTTGCCAAGGGCTTAAATAGAGTATTGGTTACATCATGTGGTTGAGTCTCAAGCTGCAAATGATACTTGAGAGGCTTTCACAGGGTAATTCCAATCAAAATGAGCTACAACAGGGTTCTTCAGTAACTTCACTGTTTTTAACCTCGTGCCTGCAGATGGAGGAGACAGACCTGAGTGAAAGAGGATTGCCGCAGATAACATCAATCATGAATAGAGTTAGAAACTTGAAAAACAAATACAGAAATGAAGAGAATATCACAGATGAGTTTAACTATGCTAAAATCTCAGCTGATACAACAGGTATTTGGTTTTGTTATTCTACTGTCACTTACGCAAAAGATCTTAACTTAGACTGAGTGTAAGAACCATTAACTGAAAGGGTTTCAAGTTTAGTGTTTCTTCAGTATTAATGACCACAAAGTAAATTTCGTCTCTCCTTCTTTCTTAGCTGTGTTGCTTTAATCTTGTTTAAAAAATAGTCTGTAACTTTCTTGCATGAAAGCTTACAAAAAGTGTTTCCTTCTGTACATGTTTGCTGCTATTTTAATCAATCTCCTGTTTTGTTTTTCTGTCAGATAACTCTGGAACTGTTAATCAAATAATGATGACAAGAAATAATCCAGAAGATTGGCTATGTTTTTTGCTTAAACTAGAGAAAAAGGGTGTTCCTCAGATGGATGTTAGCCTACTCAATAGACTTATTGGTCGTTACAGTCAAGCGGTGACTGCATTACCTGCAGAAAAGCACAGTCAAGATGAGAGCTATGCTCGCATCCTTGTGAGATTTGCTGAGTTGAAAGCGTAAGTATAAGTTTTCAATAGAAGAACTCATCATTCTGTGTTTGAATTAAGATAAGAATACTTTGTTTTGTTAGTGTTTTCTGCAACACATTATTATTTTGAGCGTGGATGTTTTTATTCTGGGTCCTTGAAGGTAAGTTGCTTTGTTTAGTCAGCTTATCTGTTGTCTCCACAGTACTTGCATTTTTTGTATGTGCTAATAAACATGATTGTTTAGAGTTATTTGATTTAGAGATGTTAGCACACTTCTCATTTTTTCTTGGTTATCTATGTAAGGTACAAGTTGAGGTACATGAGTTCCTCTTCTGAGCTTTATTTCAGTATGCTTTCTCTCTTACTAGAAAAGACTTATCACAGTTTAAATTAGCTGCCTTAGGATAGGCAGAATGTCTCAGAACATCATTCTCTAGTTCCATACTTTGAAAATTAGTTTTGGTTGTGGTCATTTATTGTTTTATTCAGCCCAAATTTGAACAGTGTGGTTATACAGATGTGTTCAGACATAGTTTGGGACAGGGTTATAATTAGTATTAGGGGTTCTTTTGTCACTTGAAATACCATTACAGCAAATATTTTGATGAAGAGCTGTATTTAAACAATGCACCAATCTAAAAATTAGAGCCTAGCAAGTGATCTGCCAGTGAACATAGCTAATCTTGTATATTTGTTCCCTGTTTGACTTTTTGGCGTATGGTTTCACTTGCAGGATGACAAGTGTCTAGTTCTCTGTACTGTCATTTGCATGGATCTTGCTGCATCACTGTTACTGAAAGCATACAGTGAAAGTAATCTGTTGAATCTCCTGTTGAGAAACAGGAGTGAATAATGACCTTGTGAATCTTTAGTATCTTGAAGAGGGAAAGTGTTTTTGTGTAGGTAAAGAATCTCTTCCAGGAAGGTTTAAAGAAACATTGCAAGATGGCATTCTCATTCAAAGGCTAATTGCTTTTCTTCAGAGCAGAAACTGTGTAACATAGGCTTCTGGACTGTAGTCTCTGGAAATTCTTTTCCAGAATAGTGATCAAGTCACATCTGTTATCTCACTGTAGGAGAGTTTTAAGTTCAGAAAGATTGTTTCTTACCTCCCTAATCACTTGAACCTATTTTCACTTGATCTTTAGAGCATGGTTTGAAAGGTGGATACTTTCAAGATGTGTACTAAAGCTATGTTCATCATGTGTGATGTATTGCAGAAAGCAAAACCAAAGGTGCTGTCAGTAGCTTGTTAATTCCTTAATAGTATGAACAGTTCAGTTTCAGTGGTGTCTCACGAAATGTCTTTAGTGGTTTCACTGCTACAGCCTCTAGGGACCTTCTTGGAAGAGTAGTCTGTCTTGTTTCAGTATTGACATGCACTCTACAGCTGTACTAAAATAATTTCTACTTTAGTAGCCAGCATTATTGTAGAATCTCCCTATCTCACTAGGTAGCTCAGATCTGCTCTTTTTGTTTTCTGCTGCGTATTTTTTAATTGGCAAATATCAGTCATATGTTTGACTTGCCTAGTGATTTTTTTTTTTTAAAAAGATGAACAACCCACTCCAAACACCTTTTAAAAAATGTGTCCACCAAAATCTTATATAGCATCAATTCCAATGGAACTTCACTATAAGCATCTCCCTAAATGATGATTCCTCATTTGGAAATTACTTTCAGATACTAGCTTGTTCTTAATCATTTATTATAAGCTAATACTTCCTTGTCCACAGTGGCATATAATATCAAGTATTTATATGAAACTACATTTATGAGCTACATCTGTAATCACACCAGCAAAGAAATTGCTTTTGGCTGATTGGACCTAAAAACCAGCAATGTTGATTGTCTGTAGTTTTTGGAGATTAATCTTAAGTTAATCAGTGACTACTTATTTGGATCTTTTGTGTTTGGCATACTTACTTACTGCTCATAACTTTCTCTCATTGCTCATAATTTTTTTCAAAATTTCCCTGGTGTTCTACACTCTACCTTCTCTGTTCCTGGCTGTCAGTTTGTGTAGTACTATATATTTGTCTGTGTTTGGTTTTAGCTTCTGTTAAAGAAAATCCTCTTATCACTTTGTAGAGTGCTTCTGGTTTATTTTTTTAGCTATTGTAAGTAAAGCAATACTGATACTGCAGGTTAAGTGACATTGATAGGTGCTCTGATGATACTACCTTTGGTGGGAGAAGAAATGTGCTTTTCAGTAGAATTGTTTGCTGTTCTCCCAAATGTTCCACCTAAACAAGGTGGAAAAGCAAGTCAGCATCACAGACTTCAGAAGCAGTGGCAATGGCTTGAGATTTAAGTATCTACTGCCATCAACACTGTTTTGTTCTGATTGTAGAATTGTAGAATGTTAAGCGATTGGAGTGGATCTTAAAGATGATCTAGTCCCAACGCCTCCTGCCATAGACAGGGATACCTACCCCTAGGCCAGGTTGCTCAAGAACTTTTCCAGCCTGGCCTTGAATGCTTCCAGAGTTGGGGCATCCACAACCTCCTTGGGCAGTCTGTTCTAGGGTCTCACCACCCTCACAGTAAAGAATTTCTGCCTCATACCTACTAAATTTCCCCTTTCATTTTGTACCCATTTTTCCTAGTTCTACCACTAGAGTTCCTGACAATAAGTCCTTTTCTGGCTTCCCTGCAGGCCCCCTTCAGATACTGGGAGTTTGCTGTGAGGTCTCCATGCAACCTTCTCTTTTCCAGGTGAACAGTCCCAACTTTCCCAGCCCATCCTCATAGGAGAGGTGCTCCAGCTGCCTAGTCATCTTTGTGGCCCTTGTCTGGATTTGTGTCAACAGGTCCCTGTTCTTTTTATGTTGGGGGTCCCAGAGCTGAATGCAGTGTCTCAGGTGTGATCTCCCAAGAGCAGGGGGAAAGAATCGCCTCCTCTGACCTGCTGACCACGCTCCTTTTGGTGCAGCCCAGGATTCTGTTTGGCTTTTGGGGCTGTGAGTGCACACTGCTGGCTCGTGTTGACTTTTTCATCAGCCATCACCCCTAAGTCTTTCTCCCCAAGCCTGCTCTCAATCACTTGTCTGTGCAACCTGTAGGTGAGAAACTGGATTATTCCATTCTTGGCACTGGACCTTTTTTGTCCTGGTATCTTCCTTAGCTGTAGTCTGGCTGTGCCAATACCTTTTAACCTATTATGATACCAAGGTTGTCTGAAGAACCCTTGAGTGTGCTCTGAAACAGTTGAAGACAAACAATGCTTCTCTGTCTGATTTTCTGTACTGTACATTAGCAATGCCAGGCCTGCTCTCATGGAATGCTTCTGGCTGTAGCACAGTGCCACCAAGCGTGTGGCACTTGGTGCCTGTTGCTAGTGTTAGGTCTTGTTCAGTGTATTGCTATCCAAGCTGTTGCTGCTTGCTACAGGAACTTAAATTTTAACAAACTCTTTGAAAGCAAATGTGCTACATCATAGCTTAATTTCTCTTGCTCAGACTTTGCCTGCAGGTGGGTTATTCTGTGCCTGTCCTATTGCTTTGGATGGGCAGAGCTGAGTTCAGTAAACCTACATGACTCTAGTAACATGCCTAAACTATGAGAAACTTCTCTCATTCAAAATTCCTCAGAATTCTACTGAAAATTTGTTCTTTACCTTTCCATGTTGTATTTTTCTGTACTTTTATTTTGAGCCATGGTCATAATCTTTCGCTCTCCTCACTTCTAAGTGGTACCTTTGCTTACCTGTTGAGTCAAGGGGGAACTTTGGAGAGAGTTCCTTTATGTCTTGATTATGGATGTTGCTGGTAAAAGTGTTAGGCTCCTTTTTCTTTACATCTGTTGAAATGTAACATTAATGTATTTCATAGTGATGTAGACTTAGGCCTTTTGTATCTTGACTGGTATTTACTTAGGCTGTGGTTCCTCTTGAATGTTTAAACATTGGTGTGCTGTGTGCAAGCATTAACCTACTCAGCAATCTGTGGCTGAATGTAACACTAGGATTAAAATTGCCAATAGTAAATGAAGTGTGAAATATCTTAAGGATTTAGTCCTGTAAGTTTTGGGAAGGTTCAGCTTTATCTTTCAATTATTAGAATTTTAAGATTCTTTGCTTATTTCTAGTTCACTGATTGCTTTGAGAAGGAGGAAAATCTTTAGACTGTAGGTGGATTGCTTTTTTGAAGCTGTCTAAAGCTTCACTGAACTTCATCCTTCTCAGGCTCTTCACCTTGTGTAACTATGAATATGCTGTCTTTACAGTCTTCAAGATCCAGAGGAGGCACGGGACCAATTTCATCTGGCCAGACTGAACTGCAAGAAATTTGCTTTTGTGCATGTGGCTTTTGCACAGTTTGAGCTATCACAAGGTGTGTTAAAAAACAAACAAACAAAAAAAAAAACCCACAAAAAAACCACCAAACCCAACAACTTGCTTGGTGTTGCTGTTCTGTGTTGTTCTCAGTTTGGTTGTTTTAAACTTCTGCTCCCTTACATAATTTGTAAGGAAACAATAAGTATTAAATCAGAAAGAAAAAAACCTGGATTTTTTTCTTTGATTGAAATTTACTGAGAACATGTGTTCACTCTTAAAATGAAAATATACACACAATTCATTGGGTTTTTTGTTTTTAGAAATAACTTTCAAACCAGGTGAAAATTGTTAATAGCTTCTACTTTTCTAATTTAGATCTTGCAGTGGAAGGCTTTTGAGTAAGGCTCTTGCTTTGAAAAGTGATGCTCAAATACTTTGCTTGCTTGTGGAGGAAATTCTGTCTTCTTCCAAACAGCATGTATAGACTATGTTTTTTATTAAACCAAAATACACTGTCAATATGCTATTTGGTTGCCCCTGGTACTCAATAGCAATGCTGTGTTGGCTGCCCATAAGCTTGTATTTTTGGGTGTCTCTTCTTTGGTTTCCATGGGTGATTTGACCAACAATCTATGTCACCCTGTTTATTTCTTCCTTTGACAGTTTGCTCTGTACAGAAAGGCAAGCTCATTCCATGAAAGCTGTTTTTTCTTATTTAAATGGAAAGGACTTGATGGATATATTTTGAGTTTTGTGATTTGTTTTCCTTCATGGTTTTTTCAGTATTGTGCAAGTTTTTGTATACTGCCTAGTAGGAGAAATTCTCCCCAAACTTAGCTACACTAAATCTGTCTATTCTACGCCCTAAATTCCAAATACATTTTATTAGTTATTCCTTTCTTCACTTCTGTTTATTTTCCACTGATAGTGGTTTTGTCTATACATTTTTGCTCCAGTACTACTATTTAACTGTAATTTAGGATACAGTTTAGATGTTCAAAGTGTGGGGCATGAGGCAGAGCCATTTTGTTAGTCAATAAGTAGATACTCATTTGTCTCCTCAGATTTCCCAGTTTTTCTTAACTGATAAGCTAATTGGTAATGGAGCAGGAAAGGCTGTGAACCACCCCCCACTCAGAAGTATGTGCTATGTAAAATAATTGACAGTGGAAGTTTTATGAATGACTCCTGTACAGGGTGGGGAAAAGAAGACAAAAATCTGTGTTTGTGTCTTGAAATTACACAGTTTCTGTGTTATGCATAAGTCAGGTTATCTGACCAGTCTTGTACTAATATAAACTTGTTGGTATTGAATTTCTAAACAGTAGTAAAAAGAAGCTAATAATTTATTTACTGAGCACTGGATGTTTATTTAAACAGATAATTAAACACTAATACTGCAATAACAAAGATATTGTTAAATAAGTGTAACAATACCTATTGTGTAATTTAATAAAGTGTAGAAATGTTGCTACAGGTTACCAATGACTAAATTAATCCTGTAGCTATGGGATGTGTTCATGCAATAGTTTCTTACTTTGACAGCAAGTAATCAACCTAAAATGAAGTCCTAATCCCAAAGCAAATAAGCCAGTTATGATCGGCTTTGTTCTATCTGCAGTGTGCTCTCTGATTTGGATCTGTTACCCTTGAGCTGATCTAGGTGTCCTTTGGTAATGTGTATGGAGCTACAGTATCCCTGCTGGGTGCTTCAAAGAGGATTAGTGGAACATGTGAGTTGTATATTGTTACTTAAGAGTGCTGTTCCTTTTTCACTGTGTCCACTTAGACCAGAGGCAAAGGAGGAGGGTAGTGCTTTGTTACTTTTTCATCCCAGTGATTTCAGCAGTGCTTGGCACACCTGTCAGTATTTCCTTTTGCATTAAGAAGAAAAAGTTAATTGCATGTTCTCTTCCTTAGCTCACAGTTTTGCTCAAGATAAAAGCTCAAGTTGAAATTGTGAAATTAGACTTGGCAAATTGATGTTGATTTCTTAATAATTGAATATCAGTGACCTGGAAATGGAGTGACACAATAAAGGTGCCATTCTGTTTTTGTGGCTTTTTTTTTTTTTTTTCTTAAATACTGACTACAATTTCATTTAAATACCTCAGATGAGGAGCTCTCTTTATTTGGGTACCTTGGGTGGTGTACTTGAAGATAATTTGCTGTGAATTGGTCAGAACTCATGACTGTTGATAAAACTCTGCTCTTGGTTTTTTCAAATCTTATGCCAAGGTGGTTGGTTCAGGCTTTTAGTATGTGATGGACTGATTGAAATTCAGAAATACTTCTGGCTTTACTTTTTATCTTGGATCCTCATCTGTTAAAGAGGATGAAGCAGTTAATTTTTCACATACATGTTTTGGTGTCATGCTCTTTCTTACTCAACGAGGCACATAATACTAGGAAGAATTACTTTCGAGTAGCAGGTCTTATTGAAGCAATGTGTGGTTACTAAATATAGCCAAAGGTAGAATCACAGAATGCTGTTTAAGGATTCTTAAAGCCTATCCACTTGCTAATGATTTGGAGAAAAAACAGTATTTGACTATGTGGTTAAAAACCAAATTCTAACAAATTAGCACGAAATTGATTTAAATGAAATTATAGGTCGTCTAATTTTGGTGTTTCCTTGCTCCAGTGTCTGACATCATCCATTTAATATTCTTATAATAGGTTACTTAAAGCATAAGTTCCTGATACCTACACTACACTTCCACCAGCCTGAGCTACTGGCAACACTGATGTCTAACTTAATTTACAAAAGGAGTTTTGAGTGCTGTGGACATATTGCTCTTAATATACCTTTATATGTTATAAGGAATATACTTATATATATGTGGCATGTATGTAAGAACAAAGTGGTTTATGTTTTGCTGCTTTGGAATGGAAGAAGAGCATTTGGGATTTCAGGGGCTTTGACAGCTGTAGCAAAACATTGCATCATTTTGCCCAGATGCTCTTTAAACTGAGGAAAGTATCATGGTTACAGTACACTTTTTTCGTTATTTGACTTTACTTTTTCTAATAGATGCCTGTGTACCTGTTGATGTATGTAAATTGACTGCTTCAATATGTTTTGTTAAAGCACTCCCTTTTCTATCCCAGCTCTCTTCAAAGTTACCTGTTTATGGCATTTAGTAATGTCTAAACCTGCAATGAAAAAATATCCTTGCTTTTCTCTCCTCTTTTCTTAACTGTAATGCTGTCCAGAGTAGTGATGTTTTACTTAACAACATCTGGGTTTAAATTTGGTTTTTATTAAGTGCATTTACAGATGTTTATAATACATGCATAATAAAATTTTTATCTGGTCAGATCTGAATGGAAGTTCATAAAGGTCATGTTTCCTTGCTGATACTACAGAAAAAATGTATTTTGGAATGTGTTGTATTTTCTTACAGTTCCTATAACATTATAAAATATGCATTCTCAGTGTTTTTTTGACTTGGTATTCGACTTAATGTGAAAAATTGACTTGTGTGATTCACTTCTAACTATTTCTGGGCAGTTTCCTTAAATGGCAATGTAAGGGGAAAAGTCCCTAATGAACAATGGCTTCATAGAAGGATGCAAAGTGAATATAAGACAACATGAATGTAACCATCTCCTTAAAAAAATATTGTCCTAGTGTAATTGGTTTTTTTACTTCTGTGATTTCTAACTCTGTTTCTTACTACTTAGCAAATGAGAAGAAGTGTAAGCAGATCCTTCAGAAAGCTGTGGAGTGCTCTGCTGTTCCCCTGGAACTGTTGGAAACTGCTCTGCAAAACTTTCATTTGAAAAAAAAGCAGTTACTTTCAGATGAGGAGAAGGAGAACTTTGCAGGTAATTGCAGTTTCTTAAAATACTGGTTGAGTTTATGCATAATGTGATTCTGGATTGGAAAAAAAGTCACTGGTGTTTGTCCCCTCCAGATACAAACTCAGAATCTCTATTGTCCAATAAACAGATATATTTATCTATATTATGAATCTTATTCCTTCAGTGCTTGTTTTCATCTTCAGTGCAGTGACTGTAGTTTGCAGGAGTTGTGGGATGGTAGATTCCGTAATTCTGCAGAGGGTGTTCCTCTGACTGTCATCAGGCATTTGTAGTTTGTAATAGAGACTTACAGCTGGAAGTGTGAAGTAAGAGCTACTGTTGGTTGAGAAGAATTAGAACTGAAACATACAGACTACGCTATACATATATAGGTTGCTTCGAGGTATATCTTGGGACAGACTGGGGAAGCCTTGACAGTCATTTCAGTGAAGTCAAATCTAGGAAAAATAATCCATTTCAACTTTATTTTACAGATGGACAAAACCTGTCTATCAGTACAAAACTGAAGCGCTTGGCTGTATCGTAAATCCTAAGTGATCCTTATTGCTGGGTATATAACTTCAAAAATGGAAGAGTTATTTCTTGAAGTTTTCAATAGATAAATTCATTTGGAGTGGAATTGAACAAAAAATATGGTTGACTTCAGGATTGAAGTGTGTGCAGCTAACCATTTCAAGAGTGATGTCTAGGACTTCCATATTTTTTCATTTTATAAGGACAGAATTAATGTAAAATAGGTCTGATTTAATTTCCTTATCTTCAGGAATGGTGTTTGAGATTTGCCTGGCACCTATTGAATCAACCTTTGAGTGAAACACTAGCTGGGGGTGAACACTTTTAATAGTATTCAGCTATGGCATTAATTTTTAATGAACTTTATTTTCTGTCTTATTCTGTTTACCATTTATCATCATGGATATAGGCATCGTAAGTGCCACTGCTGATGTACTGGGCCACAGGAGAATGTCTTGTAGAGTATCAATATCCTTCATGGATTGTACAGTTTCTCGCTGACATTGACTTGCTGCTGCAGAGCAAAGGCAATACCTGTGAGAATGCATGGCAAAACCCTGCCTGCCAGTTAGGAAGCAGTGAACTTTTGGGGCAAGAGTAGGCTCATTTATTTTTTCATATATATGAGTTTGTAATTAGGTATTTAAAAAATGCTAACTATTAATTCAGTTATTTAAAGATTAAAGTTTAAAAGGTAAATAACACCAGACTTGAAATATCTCAAACTCTGGGACATGCATGGCCTAAATCACTGAATTTGGCTTTAAATGAATTTGTATGGCCCTCTGGAACAGCAGAGGCTATTTTAGTGTATTAGCATTTAGCTCTTTTCTGTTTTGTATTTCCATTTGAAGAGCTGCTTTTGAAAGTTTTTTTATTTGGAAATATGAATGCTGTATATGTAAATGCATTTGTTCACAGCTTCAAAAGATTGCTTTTGACAGTTGCGTGCAGTTTGTGTTGTGATGCAAATATAAACCATGCATCAAGTCTAGAAACCTTTAATTCCTTTTTCTCTTTCATTCATGCACAGCAATCTAAAGTATTTGACATACCAACTGCAATCAAACACAGTTGGGAAAAAGTAATTTAGTATTTAAGAAAGGTAGATCACAGAATCATGTTAGAATCATTTTGGTTGGAAAAGACCCTTAGGTCGTGGCGTTCAGCTGTGCTCAGGACTATCATGAGAAGCAGATAGGCTATCTCAGACTGTGAAGAAATGAAAGTATTGTAGATCACCAGCTGGATGTGAGAGTCCAGTGGCAGGCTTGGTGGTAAAAAAAAAAAAACAACTTTGTTTAGAAAAAGTGTGGGAAGCATTCGTGAGATGATGATGGTCCTGGGTCCCTAATAAAACTACATTGTGCATTGAAGCCCTTTTTTATTTAAATGAGTAGTTAAGTCTATTGGCATAAGTAGTTTATAAAACATTAGGTATTAAAAATAAGCAATACCTCACTGTTCATCTGCCAGAAGTCTGACTTCTGGCTGAAAGTAGAAGGGGAATATGGGAGAATTCAAAAGAAAAGTAAAATTTGTTTTAATGAACTGATACAAATTTAAAAATGCTGAGATAAATACTATATTAAAAAGTCCTTAAATTGTGATTTCTTGGAATGCTGTGGATGGCCATGAATTTTGTTGGTGAAGCAGATAATTTCCTATACTGGTGGAACACAAGGCCTATGTGATGTAGAAGATATTATATAATATCTTAGAATTGTTGTGTGGTTTGGGTTGGAAGAGACATTGAAGATCATCTAGTTCTGAGCCCCTGCTATGGGGCAGGAATACTTTCCACTAGATCAGGTTGCTCAAAGCACCATTCAACCTGGCTTTTGAGCACTTCCTGTTGTCTTTGGTGTTCTTTTTTTTTAATATGTTCTTTGGTGTCTGTCTTTTTAAAAAAAAAAATCTTGTAGCATGGAAGAGATCTTAATCAAAATAACCAGATATTAATTTGAATTCTTTAAAAAGGGTTTGTCAGGAAAATAGTTGAGTTCAAGAGATTATTGTTTCTCTGAAGGTGCTTAAAATAGCTTGTATTCCTCATTGTTCCCTAAATGAAGAATTAAACTGTGTTGTAACATGTGAATGTGTGTTCATTAAGGTGCTGATATATTTTCATTAGTGTATTCTGAGTTCTTGTGGTTTCCTAATTTCTGAGAAATGTCCTTCCCTTCACCTGTAGGGAAAAATAATGTGGAAGACAGTGTTGTTCTGAACTGTTTATTTGTGGATTTGAGGTTCTAGAATGACTTTACAAATAATTTGATTTCTGGTTCTGCTTACCATAAAGTATATCTGAAATATATGCCTTAACAAAGTTTATTAAGTTGACTTGACACTTCATTTTAAGATTAATGTACAACTTCAGAAAATTTTTGCCAAATCTCAATAATCAAGCAAGATTCTATACTGGATTAAGATGGGGCTGCTGAATGAGTTGTTTGCTATTGCCTGCCTTGATATTCCCTGACCTGTCACAGCTTGTATGACCATTCTCAAATTTGCTCTCAGTGAAGTCAGCTGGTTTAATTTAGCCCAGTTAATTGCTTAGAATGATTCAGTTGAATTTGTCTGATATGATCTGAATGATTCTAACTATTTTTGCTACAGTATCAAGTACACAGGAGTCTGGACTTCAGAATATAGGTGGAAATCACAGAAGCATAAAAAGGAGCGATTCTAGTGAAAATTCTTCTACTGTTACCAGATTTTTAATTAGGTAATGTCTTAATTTCTTATTTAATGTCTTACAGCATCATTTAAACCAAAACCAAACACATACACTACAGTGTCATGTTTTGTTTTGTGGGTTTTTTTTTTTTGTTTGAGTTTGTTTTTTCCTTCAGGGAAGAGAAGTCACAGGAACTGGGTGCCCTAGTTAATTACCACAATCCATTGAGACCACTAAACAAATCTAACCAGGTAAAACAAGTAACATTTTCTTAAAAATCCTAAACTCTTTATTCTGCTTTACACACCTGATAACTTCGACTTTGCTCTTAGATTTGCCAATTTGGGAGGGTTCCTGTTGCCCTACTATCTGATGATGGTGATGACATGGAGGATTCAGATGTCCCACTCACGGCTAGTGTTACTAAGAGGTATGATTATTGGGTTTACCTACAGCACAACAGATCTTAATACTCCTTTTCAGTGGTGCTTTTATTGGATAGTGGGAATGTCAGATGTTAATGTTAAATTTGACCTGAAGGTTTGGGACAAATAATCATTATAGGTGCAACCGGTACTGCAGTAACCTACTTCTGATCCTACTACTCAGATTCTTTGTATGAAAGCATGTAAACATAAATTTCTTGTTCTGGCTATTCAGTAAGCTCAAAAGGAACGGAAATTAAGGCCAAAATAAATTTTGTTCAAAATATCTTTACTTTTATGTAGTCCAGTTTTTAAAATTAGAGATAAGGTAGTCTCATAACTTCCAAAATATTTTAAAATCCTCATCTTATAGGACTTCTTTGTATTGTTTCTCACTCTGCTGTCTGAGTGGACCTGCTTTTCTCTATATTTGAAGCTTGTAGTCAAAAGTCTTCTCACAACTACTTTTCTCATCTCATTTACAATAAAAGCCATCACCACACTGTGTGTTGGCATATGATGTAATTAACAATATTACTTCAATAGGCAAATGTCCAGCTCCAAACAAACAGCCTTCGTTGCACCTTTTCCACCATCAGAACCAAAATCTAGTGGGCATGATTCATACAGCCTGGGAGATTTGCAGGTAACTTAAATATTTTTTAAATACATAAAAGAAACTTGATCTATCCTATGGTATTAGTAAGAAAGATAAAAACTTTTTCAATTCAAGAAAGAAATAATGTAGGGTTTCCCTTTAATTATTTGTGGATAGAAACATACATTGTGGCTTTTAAACTTGAAAATTGTTATGCATAATTGGGCATTAAAAAAGAGCTTTTTCTGAACAGTACATCTGAGCAATGGGAGTGGTGTTAGAAATACAGTGAATGAAGAGGGGATAAACAGATTTCGGTTTGACTACAGGACCTCTTTCAGCTGTAGTCATGAATTTTAACATGGGAAGTACTCTATTTAATGAAGTCTATTCAACTAAGTTAAAGTGCTCTATGGAGCCATGAATTACAGCTTTTGATAGAGATTGGTTTTCAGCTGTGTCTTACATTTTCATGTCCCCATCCCCTAAAAGAAAATTCCAGAATAGAAAGCATTTAGGTGTCTTTATTATAGAAACTGGATTATGAAATTCAGTGTTTATGTATTTGAAAATAGCATCAGTAATACTTGTCTGTGTAACCTGCACTCTTCCCTGAAGCATGTTTGATTTGTGGTGCATCTGCCATTTAATTACTGTAAGGAAATGTCTTTTGGATACTACTCTTGAGTTTTGCTTTGATTCTTTAAGATGCTTTTTATGTTCTTTAGTCCTTACAAGAAAAAATGGCTTTACAGTTGCAGATGTTGGATAAGGGCAGCTCAGAAACAGCTACCAATTCAACTGTAACTCTCAAAACCAAAGTGGATACAAGTCTTGTGACGAAAAAAGAAGGTAACTATTAATGTCATGTCTGAGTAGTTTGAAACAGAAAAAACATTGAAAGTGTGCTTTTTAAATGTGTTTATTTTTAAAAAATGTGTTGCTAAATAAAATGTTTTCCAAAAAGCAGAAGTTGGTCTGATTGGATTTGGGGAGTGGTTAAATAAAATTTGGCTTTTGTGTGGTATCTTTGATAGTTGTGGGAAAAAAAGAAGCCCCAAAACCCACAAAAGTCTCAACTGTGACAATGTCCAAAACTGTGAAGTGCTGGGATGGAAGTAAAATATCAAGTATAGTGCTAATTCATTATGTTCTTACCTCTTGAAATACGTGCAACAAATAGGCTTTGAAATAGCAATGGTGGGAGATTTGCCAGCCTGAGAGTAGAAAAATATTGCCAGTTTTTCAAGTAACAGTATTAGTTTATACCAAAGGACAAAAGGTAGCTGTTGATGGAGAGAAATTCAAATGAAAGACTATAAATTTCTTGAAGCCTCCATTTTTAGGGTTTTTTTTTTGAGACCAATTATAGTGGTTTGCTTCTCCTATGCTCCTTTTTTTCCTGTCATGCAAAAAGTCCTGGATAATTTCTACCTTTGTTTTCCTATATTCATTGCAATATAATTTAACTTGTATTGCTGGAATCCTTTTGTGTGAATGACACTTGTACTAAATAAATGTGTACATTTACAGTATTAAACTTCAGTGTCAATCAAATACGCTGTTACACTTTGTATTGCTTTAAATGCTTTGGATTAAACATGGGTTTTAGCCTTAAGTATACTGTCATTTTTAGAATTATCCTTTAAAGAAATTTAAGGTTTTGCTATCATTTGAATGGCTGGGATTTTTACTGTATTATTAACATACCTTTGGAGATTGGTTTCTAAAGTTCTTTTAAGAACTGTCAGTTTTGGTGTATTTCAGAAATAAATACTTCAGTAAATGTTGAGTTATCAATACATGGATTTTGACTGTTGTGTGAAGTCACCTAGAAATAGGGATGGCATGAGATTATGTTGTGTCTTCCTGGAAAATGTTATAACCAGCTTGGATTTATAGCAAGGATTTCAGGGCCAGTAAAATCTAGAAGGTTGCTACTAATCATTTACCAACATCATGGAATATGGAGTATGTGTACTAACCTCTTGTGGTTACTTGCTATTTTAGTGTTTTCATCAGAAAACTAGTTCCCCAAGTGATTCTCTCATCCTGCTGAAGAAATTAGGTGAAAATGTCTAATATTGCAAGAGTTGAATTTAAGATTATATAGGTACATATGTATTATAGGAAAGAAAACATTTCAGTTGAAAAATGGTGATTTTTTGACTTCAGTGTCCCCTTAGCCCCTCAGTGAAACCTTTCCCACTGACTTGCATTGGGGACAGTTTGGGTTTCAGGTCATACTTTCCCTGTTCATGCTGCATTCCAGTTTTTAGGTGAGATGCTGGTTGACATAGTTCAATCCTTCAGCAGCTGAATTGCATTAAGCTGCTCAGCATGGGATGCTGCTTTCTAGTAATTTTAAAGGAGAACTTCAAGCATGTGAAGGAACACTCTTAAGCTGTGCTTTTTGCAGCCTGCACTGCCACATCCCACCAATTCACTCTTGTACTACCTGTGCAAAAGTAACCAGGGGACAGAGTGCCAAGTCCCTTTAGGCCTCTGGTTTCAGTCATTACGCTGGGTTATAGGTTGCCTATTGTCACAGACAACAGATTTTTAGTTTGGAGTCTTGTAATAAGCTTATCTTCAATGCTTTATAAACCTGCTCAACATCCCAAGATGTTGTAGTATAATTTATAAACATACTCTTATTCTGTGTTGATGAAGGAAACAGTTGCATCTCTGTTATTGTTACAGTCATATCTTAAGATTTTGAAGAAAGTTGCTATGTTACTACACTGAATTGAATATGGAGCCTGAAGATTACATTAATGTCTTTTAAGGCCTAATTCCAATAAATCAACTGTTTGTTTAGTCTGATGTAGAAAATGAGGTAAAATTATTCTAGAAACTTTTCAAGTATTGAATATTGTATCCTTTTACTAATCTGTGGTTTTGGGTTTTTTTGTTTGGTTTTTTTTTTTTTTTTCCCAGAAAATAAAGTTCAGCATCAGGAGCTGAAGATGCCAGAGCCCAGGAGTCTGGAAAGTCAACAGCAACAATCTAGTTTTGGTGAAAGCTATAGAAAGCAGTTGGAGCAGATTAAACTAAACTGTGTTAGTGCCAGAAAAAAATGGCCAACTCAAGAAGTGTCACAGAAAAGCTGCTATGGAGAGGTAAAGTAACACGAACATGTACTGCATGTGTGCTAGCAGCAGCCTTCTCATGTTGAAGAAAATATTTGTGCTCTTACTTGTGTGATAGAATATCTTGCCTTACCCTTTGTAGGGAAAACAAATGAACCTTGAACAGTCTGGTCATCCTGTTTCAAGGCAATTATCGCCACCAGATGCTGTTGCTAAGAAAAGTGACCCATCACATGTTTATGGAACACCAAGCACCACATCTAATGATTATATGGCCTGGTAAGCCTACTATAAGATGGTAGTTGATCTCTGGAAAGACTTAAGCAGATTTTTACAGGGTTTCTTACATTTTTCTGTTCAGATAGGAAACATTCCAAGTGCTTCTGTAAAGTGCCTGACTTTGAGATTCAGATTGCATTTAGGGACCTTTGCCTTTTCTGTCAACTTTTCAGCATTTGAATGTTTACTATCAAATAAATAAGTCCTTAGTACAGCATTTACCTTTTTTGCTGACCCCTGCTACATGACATTTTCTTTTAGATAACTCTTTTTTGTGACTGACAGGCTTTTTAGATCAATAACTGTGTATCAGCTTAGTTCCTATGATGCAAGTGTCTGAGGTAAACTACTTTTAAAAGTACTTCAAGAAATCCAGAGGCTTGCAGAATTAAGCACTTAAGTTAGGAAATGATAGCATTTGTTTTTCCATGTGACCTTAAATTAGGCATAAACCCCTATGCCTGTGTTGGCAAATCTTTCTAATTGTGTGATTATTTATTGTTTTCATAAGTCTCTAGGATGAATCATATAGGTCAAGGTTGTATGCTGAGTAAGCACTGTTCCATAGGTAGGACCTATGTCTCTTTAGCTGTAGAATTCAGAATATATATAGGGAATGAATTTTTTGAACATCAATTGATGAAGGAATTTGATAATAGTCCTTGATTAAATTCTCATTACTTAGTTTGTATGTACATGGTAAATATGCAGAATTGCTGAGTGCTTCTGTGTTCTGTGGGAACCATGCTTTTGACTGGTTTTGTCCTTTATTTTTTTTTAACTTCTGTGATTTTACTCTACCAAATAAATCCTAGGTGTATACATTCTTTTCCAGTTCTGATCTTGGCATTAGTTTCTGTAAACAGTGGGAAAAAATAAAGTATCTTCAGCAATATAGCTAAATAGATGGTAGACACCTCAACAGAACAAATAAAAAAAAATTTGATTTTTTGCAAACTTCAGTTTTCTTAAATCCATGATCTTTCCGCTCATACACAGTATAGCCAAAGCTCTTAATGGCAATAGTGAGGGTTTTTGAAGTTGTCTGTCTCAGTATGCTTACTTGAAAAAATAGGTAATCTAAGAAGTTTTTGAATAAATAAGCTGGGGAAAAGTAACTGTCTCAAACTCTTGTAGTCAGCTCTCCTAGCTTTATAGTTCTTTCACTTTCCAATTGCTGGGAAGTGCCAGGTAGTGTCTGAAGATAGGGAGTTAGTGTTTTAAAAAGTATTTTCTAAGTATGTTGTAGTTTCAGTGTATTTCTAAAAGGACTTCTAAATCAAGAAGTTGGGGTCTTTATAATGCTAATTATTGAATGAAGTGGAGGCTAGCTTTCAAGAAATATTGAAGATTTCAACGTTGTTGTTAAAGTAATCTTAAAAACATACAACTAATGCAAATATTGTTCATATTTTTGTTAGTTTCAACACACCAGTTGTAAAGGACAAGCTTCTACCAGGATGTCAAATTTCTACTCCCTACAGCCAGTTCCCATATTATTTACCACATACTCCAGCAACTCCATTTCAAAATCAAATTGGCTTGCAGGTAACAATTTTGTCGTTTTTTCAGTACATATGTTCACTGGGAACTACTTTAGGTAAAATAAATGTGTGTATATACTTTTCTAATCTGAAGTTACTGTTCATATTCCTGGATCAGTAATGGAAAGTAGTCTATTATTCCCAAAATAACTTTCTTCATGTGTATGTCTGAATTTAGATTAAATTACTCAGGTGTTGAAAAATCAGTTCAGTTTTGTCAAAGTGCTGGAGCCTTTGTCTGCAACCTAAGCCTTTTCAGATCCTACTTAATGACAGAGGAAAGAACTAGAGTCTGTTTTTGTTCTGCAGTGCTTTTACAGTGGTACTACCCACTCTATAGTGCATTACCAATAAAGAGAAGCAGTGTGTGTTGAAAACCATGAGTTTGAGGGAGGTAAAAGATTGCATTTCTACTCCATTTTTGTTAGATTTCACAAATTTTGATACATTTGTTGTGGCCTGACATCATGTAAAAATGTTATCTTAGATGTGTTGCACATTCAGGTAGGAACCTTCCCAACTGTACATAAAACTGAGGGATAGGTTTAAGCTTCCTACCAGAGGATAAGAATTAATAAATCAAATTTGAGGCCTTTCTATGGCTTGGTCTAGCAGACAAGGGCAATGCAGTCAGTTTTAACTTCGCAGTACTGAAGTCTTCTAGCTAGTAATTAGCTTCAAATAAAATGGTAGGTGACTTCATTACAGCTCTTAAGTTGCATGCTGGGACTGAAAGTCTGTTAGATAATACAGTTTCTGACTAAAAAGAGGGAGGTGTCCCAAATGATCTGGGGAGCCTTGTTAAAGAACACCCTTCTGTTGATTTCCGGTATGAAGAGCATTGGCACCTTTTACAAGAGTTCCATGATGTTACATACCAAATGGTGATCAGTGTCTGGGGATCTAGCTTTCATTTGAAGTTTCTTTACTGTTTGTAAACAACTTTTATTGTCTTCAGAAAGAGCAAGGCAACTTAAAGCATTTTAACTCTACAAGAAGTAGAGCTCTCTTAAGTTCTGTTGCACATACCAATATTTATTTCTTAACCTTTTCTGTGTGTACACAGGTTCCAGCTTCTATACCTTCACATGAATGCCTTGCCATCAATGGCAGAGTTTATACAGTATTAAAGCAAATAGGTAGTGGAGGCTCGAGTAAGGTAAGGTGCTCCTTTATCCTTTTAGGCAGTCACTAATTTACACAGTAGTAGTTCTATGTAAATACATGTTGAAATCATCTAATGAGTGCCTAGTGTTAGCATGTACACAATGTTTGACCCAGGGAATCTAGAACTGGTTTAGTGCTATGCTTAGACCTTTTGCTCTTGAAGATAATTTCTATGGTAGAGTAAGCATTAAAATTCCTGATAGAATCAGCTCTTCTGTTGTGAGAGATGCATTGCCTTGTGTACATGCTAATGTGAGAGGCTGTTGTTTAGAGCAGTGTGATTTACATTGTTGGGAAATGGGTGACTTGTAAAGTTGGTTGAGAGTTCGTGAAGGAGACAGACCATCTCTTAAGACTTCTGTAACTTGTGTGAGAAGCAGAGTTGTAGCTATGTTTGAAGGGCTGAGTGAGCTGGTTTTTGTATGGAAATTTGGGGTCATGGGAAGTTGGGAAACAATTTTGCAATCTCTTGGTTTTGTTATAGTTCCGTATTTTCTTGACAGCATAAGCAGTTTGGCTGGATGTTGTGGGGGATTATGTTAAAGGCCTTACAGAAGTCCTGATAGATGACATCTGTATCTCTTCCACTGATGTAGTCCCTCCAACACAGAAGGCCACTGGGATGGTCAGACAGACTTGCACTTGGTGAAGCAGTGCTGGCTCTCAAATCACCTGCCTGTTCTCCATGTGTCTTAGCATAGCTTCTAGGAGGATGTGTTCTTAGGACAGCTAATTTAACTACTTAAAGAGGTCTTTCCCATTGTGAATCTGTGCCTAATCATTGCATTTCAGTAGTACCCAGTAGGATATTCTCTGTAATTTTTCCAGCAACTGAGGTTAGGATAACAGGTTTGTAGTTTCCTGGGTCTTCCCTCCAACCCTTCCTGTCAATTGGAATAACATTAGCCACCTGCCAGTCAGCAGGGACCTCCAGAAAGAAGAGCTCCCTGTGTTGCCAGTATACAGTTGTAGAATGAGGTGGGATGGCAGGGACCTCTGTGTGTCACTTTCTCACAGTCAGCTTAAAACAAGGCCAAAATAATTTGTTATTGATGGGTTTGTGTTTGAGTATTGTCAAGGATGGAGATTTCATAGCCTATCTGGACAAGTGGTTTTCCTGTTGGACTATGTGACAACACGGAAAATATCCAATTGTAATTTTCCTTGTTGTTAGCTATGTTTGTTACATCTCATACTTTGATTCAAGCGGAGTCTGTCATACCTTCCCTTTAAATAGGTGAAGACAGCAATAGGATTTCCTGCAGCCCTCTCATTTTAAGACTGAATGGACTTTGTGCTCTTAACCTCTTCTCATATGCCATGTGATCTAGCCTCCAAATTTTGGTTTGACATAATGTGTGAGGGCAGATCAAACCTGTGTCTCTGGGAGTGTTATTTTGTAATCTTTATCTTAGGGGCACTCCAGACTCATGATGTACTACACCTAGTGAAATACAATGTGGCACCAAGATAGCTTCTGATAAGGGTTGATTCTGTTGTAACTAGTGTCTTCCTTCTTGATTTTTGTTTTTCTTCATGCTGACTTTGCTTGAATTGTTTCTTCCTTTTGAAAAGGTAGACTTTTTTAATATTCTGGCTGAGTTGAGATGAAGGACCATAGTAAGTCAGAGCTAGGGATGAGTGAAGTTATTAACTGATACTGTTTTGCAGGTGTTTCAAGTACTGAATGACAAGAAGCAGCTGTATGCTGTCAAATATGTGAATCTAGAGGAAGCTGATCAACAGACTGTTCAGAGCTATAAGAATGAAATTGCTCATCTGAGTAAACTGCAGCAACATAGTGATAAGATCATCCGCCTTTATGGCTAGTGAGTAAATACTAATTTTATTTAACCAGTATTTCTCTATAAAAAGACATTTCCTTCACTTTTAATATACATATATTTATTTTTAGTGAAATCACTGATCAACATATCTACATGGTAATGGAGTGTGGAAATATTGATCTCAATAGCTGGCTTAAGAAGAAAAAAAAGATGGATCCATTGGAACGAAAGAGCTATTGGAAAAATATGCTGGAAGCTGTTCACACGATCCATGAATATGGTATTCTTAAATAATTATAAGTATTTGTATAGGGTATATGGCAGATAATATGGATCTGTTTTAATTTTGGACAAATTCAGAAATATATCCCCTGAGAGAAGGCAGGCCACAACCACCCCTCCCCCACCAGGTTCAGGAAAAAATAAATTTTCCTCAAAGGAAAGAAATAAAAACTATTTATTTAACAAACTCACAGGAAGAAAAGGACAACGATGCTAAATAAAACCCCTTGCTCTGCTGAGAGAGACCTGGGAAAATTTTAGTGTCTTTCTGTAGATCTCTCTCCCCCTCCTTGGAGCTGGGTCGTGGTGGGCCCACCTCCGGGGCCTCGGTGGAAGACTCTCCCAATGTGTTCTGATGTTGAAATGTTCCAGGAAAAGAAGAAGGGAAAAAATCGAAGTCCCAGGAAAAAAGCTCTCCATCTGTCTCCGGAGAAAAAAAGCCGAAAGCTGGCTGGAAAGCAAGCAGTGTGCTTCCTCTGTTCTCTACTGCAGAAAGCAGAACACAGAGGAGTCTGTGTATCTGTGTCCTTGAAAACAAACTGTAAACTGCTTTGAAAGTTTTGCTGTTTTTTTTTTTTTTTCCCTCTCCCCTCTCAGGCTCAGTTTAAAGGCACAGAAAAGGCAAAAAATTAATTTCTGGGCATATAGCAGAGATAGGGGAAACACATCATGAAGTCACCCCAAGACATGAGGTGATACTGTTTTTAGTGTTGGTGTAATCTTAGTGGTCTTCAAAGATGGGTGTTTACTGTATTTTTTAAAAAAACAGTGAAACAAAAAACCAAGGTAAATCTTGATGCAGAGGTGTAGACTTAGATAGCTCAAGAGTGATCTACAAATATCACTATTTATGTATGTAATGCTGTTTTCTTACAACAGCCAGAAATTTTTTCTGGTTTAGGCTGTTGTATATTCCCAATTCCACTTGTTCTCTATTAGACTCAAATTTTAGCCTCTCATTCTCTCCAAAAATAGCTTTGACATTAATGACAGCTCTGTCATCTTTACTTTGACAGTGTTTCAGCTTTTTCTTAGAGTTCTTCAGGCCTTCCTCCCATCTTCATCTATGTCATTAAAGTGTATGCATGTGTATTCAGTTTGTCTGTATAGCACAAAGGGGAGGGCAGACTTGGATGTTTTCCTATATAATAATGAAGACTAGTACATATAGTAGAAAGCATCACCTATTTTCAGAACTAGTGTATTCAATAATACAGCAAACAGCAAAACCTTCTGAAATTCAGGGTACATACACACCTGTGATATTTTCAAAGAGGACACTGATTTTTGTAAAATATCAAGATGGATTGGTTGCGTAGATAATAACCAAAATTCATATTAAATTGTCCAGGTAGAGTTTGTGAGAAGTCAGTTGTGTATACTTGTCAGTAAATGGTACCTTTGATCACACTAAGCAATAGAATTCTTTTATTTTAAATACCTGCTTAGCTAATTGAAGAGAGCTACAGGCATGGACAGGCCACTGAATTGCTCCAGAGCAGCAGTTCAGTGTGGCTGTGTGCACACAGAGCTGGAGGGTCTGTCTCAAACTGAGACAAGCTGTGCAACTCAAATTGCTTGGAGCTGTTCTGGAGTACCTGCAGATTTGAATAAGTAGTAATTCTAACTGTAAACTCATGCAAGTGTTAACTGTTTAGAAAGAAATGGAAGCACTTTTATGAAATATGCAGAGATTCAGGTAAAGCCAGTCTGCACCTTCTCTCTGTGCAAGGGTTATGGGAATTGAGTAATGCTAAACTTTATGGTAGTAATTTGGATTTACTTTAAACTCTTTTTTACAGGCATTATTCACAGTGATCTGAAACCAGCAAACTTTCTGATAGTTGATGGAATGTTAAAACTAATTGACTTTGGCATTGCAAACCAAATGCAGCCAGATGTGACAAGTATCATTAAAGATTCTCAGGTGAAATACTTCTGGAAAATTCGTGTCCATTTTTCTGTGAAGTGCCATAGTATCTGCTGATAATTTTGATTATTGTAATAACCTCAATTAATACTGAAATTCTATGCTGAAGGGTTTTGTATGTGTATATGAATATTCATGTCTATTGATTTTTACATGATTTTAATGAACAGAATAATAATGGCCTTCAGCCTTAATACAAACAAACTTTCAAGATGTTTTCCAGTGTTTTGGGACAGAAATCTAAGTTTTTATTAAGTGAATTAAATTTAATGCATGCTTTACTTAAAAGAATGTTTTTACATTTTTATGGCTAGGCCGGCACAATGAATTATATGCCACCTGAAGCAATAGAAGATAGGTCTTCCTATGGAGAAAATGGCAAGCCTCGTTCTAAGGTAGTATGATCTGTTTCCTCCTATTTCCTTCATGTTAAGAAGGAAGTGTAATTCATGTATCTTCAGATTTGGTTTTTTTTCTAAATCTTCCACTGAAACTTGAACATAAGAACTTCTTGTGCCATGATGATGGTGTGCAGAGTGGAAGGTTAAGCCTAATCTCCCTAACTACCTAAAAGCATTTGGCAGATGCTGTTTAGAAAAACGTAAGTGCTCAATTACTGAGTAAAATTGAAAGTAAAACAGATGCACAGGCTTGGGCATTGGAGGAGCTAAAAATACAGTGAAAATATCTAAACTAATAATAACCACAAATATTTTAAAATCAATTTTTATGGAGAAATACAAGAGTTCACTATGTTATCAGTGTGAATAGCATTGAACAGTATAGAGTACAGTGCAATACATGAGCCTTTTGCATATCAGAGGCTGTACTGCTGACTCATGTTACAAAAGCCTTTTGAGCATCTTACCTCCATGCTGTGCACCTCTGAAATCATCCCAGGCTAGAGTTTTCAGGGTGTATTTCTGGGAGGATCTTCGATGGAGTCAGGTGAGAGAATCATTCCTCTGTTACTTCTTGGTTTCCTGCTTTGTGCTGTTTTGTTTTAGCTTTGTTCTGCCAAAAACTGGTGAAGCTCTTACAGCACTGCTTGCTGCTGTACTGCTGCATTTTAGCATTCTGCATAAATAACCATGGCTTTGAATTTTTTTCTAAAAGCAATAAAATTTGCTTTCTGATACAGGCCATTGTTAGGATGTTTGCCTAAACAAGTTATGATGATATTGTGTCATTGTCATATTTTTGAGCTCTTTAAGTGAGAGGCAGGTTTTACAAGTACTGAGTAATACCTAATAAGGTCTTTCAAAAGATGATAAAATGAAGTCTAGTATTTTAGGGCCACAAGTACAAGTTCAGTGTATCCTATTAATTTTTGTATGCCACAGAGTATTGTGTATTGTAGAAATTTTTGTAACATCAACAGGGCAATGGAACATGAATGATGAGAAAAGTACTGAAGGAAAGCATTTTCACACTGGCAGTACAGTGTGTACTGTACATCACTAAATTATGTACACCTTCAATTAAGGTGTACATAATATAGTGAAAGTATTTAAAATAGGTACTTGCACATACATGAAGATTTACTTTTTAACAGTTGAAGTATTATGTAATGATATACAATGTTTTCTTTCTAAATAGAAAATAAAATATTTTCTAAGTGGATTTCTTTTTTAAGGATGATAATTTTTTACCTTTTCTTTGCATGCAAAGTGCAGATTTGTTCTGGAGCTCAGCTCATCTAAGCAAAAATCTTACTACTGTGCTGGGAGTCAGATTCACTGCATCTTTCTCCACTTCCATCCTCTCCCCCAACAGTATAGAGTACAGTGCAATACATGAGCCTTTTGCATATCAGAGGCTGTACTGCTGACTCATGTTACAAAAGCCTTTTGAGCATCTTATGGGCCCTCCATGCTGTGCACCTCTGAAATCACCCCACGCTAGAGTTTTCATATGTGCTTCTCTTAAAGTGCTTCAGCTTCCACAGGGGAAGCGCAAAGACACCCTGCAAGTAACAGCCTAGGTGTTGTGGTTGAAATACGGATCTGAATTCTATAAACCATGGGGAATTGAATTGTGGCTTTCCACTTTGGAGACATAGCTGTGATCTCTCACTGTTTCCTGGATTTAATTAATTTAATATGCTTTTACTTGTATTTATTTTTAAATCTGAAATTAGAATCCTGCAGTTTGACTTGTTAAGGACTAACTTTACTTTTGGGTTAGTTCTTCAAGTAAGTTCATTTTCAAAAATAGTTAATAAGAATTGTTTTCTTACGGAATATCAGTGAAGGAAGCCACATCACTGTCTTAGTAGATAATGGCATGCTGCCTTAGTGATTTAGTGTAATAAAGATCTCTTATACCACAAAAACTGTACAATTACATGATAAATTGATTGAAGGGACAGTTTCTTAAGTAATATTCAATTTTTTTTTTTAATATTAGATAAGTCCCAAAAGCGATGTATGGTCACTAGGATGCATTTTGTACTGTATGACATATGGAAGGACTCCATTTCAGCATATAACAAGTCACATCAATAAAATGCATGCTATTGTTGATCCAAGTTATGAAATAGGGTTCCCAGATATTGCTGAGAAGGATCTTCACGATGTGCTGAAGGTAACTGTCCCTTAAATTTTGAATTAAATAATGGGAATTTCTTTATTTAAAGCATATTTTCTAAAACTGAAAGAGTTGTGCTTGAGAGACTTTTTCCACAAAAAATGCTTGCTGCTACTTGTAGTAACAGGCCTTATTCCAAAAGAAGAATGAAGCTAGAGCTACTTCATGTAGTTTCCATATTGAAGTCTCTTTTTAGCTTGATACCGACTAAGTAATTATTGAAAGCAGTTTGACTTAACTCCCTTGGTTGAACATCCGAAGTAAATACTGTTAATTCCTAGGATGATTTGTAATTTATAGGCAAAGCGTTTTTGTTTTTTCATTTGCAGCGCTGTTTAATAAGAAATCCTAAGGAAAGAATTTCTGTTTCGGAGTTGCTGGTACATCCCTATGTTCAAATTCAAAGTCATTGTCAAACAGGTACATTTATTTTAAAATACATTTTTATTAAATAGTATTTGTAACTCTGCTTTAAAAAATGCTTTACTGTTAGGTGTACTATGAGCTTGTTGGCATGACTCAATTTTGTTTGGTGCCTACATCTGCTTCAGAAAAGACTTCAATATTTTAATTCTTAAACTTCTTACAAACTGTATTGGCAGTTTTCACACTGATAATGTATACAGTTTCAACATAACCATAAATTAACTACAGGTGTCCCAAATGCAAAAGGAACAGCAGAGGAAATGAAACGTATCCTTGGCCAGCTTGTTGGCTTGAATTCTCCCAATTCTATTTCTAGAGCTGCGAGGGTAAGTAAATTCTTTTCTGTTTTGTGCAGTAGTACTTGCTCATGCAAAGGTTAGAATGTTTGGTAGTGAAAGCTGAAACAATACATATATGAAGTCTTTAGCTATAGCTGGAAAAACATTGTGCATCTTACTGCTTTTACTTGCAAGTATGCAGAATCTCTACATTCTTCTTAATTGGAAGGATTGAAAATGATGCCAGCAATCTTTACTTTTAGCTGTTTCTTTCCTTTCCACCTCTCAGTACATCTGCTTTGCTTTTAAGCTGCCCCTAAGCTGAGGGTCTTCTAATTTAAGAACCCTCACTACGAAGAAATTATCTCAATTGATCTGTTAAGTGTGCCCACTTTTGGACTGCAACTGTTCCTGCTTTCCTGGAAGTTGCTGAACTGTTAATGCAGTGCTACGTGTAAATTAGTTCCTGTGTGTTGAAGTATTGCAGCCTCTGTTTATTGCCTGAAAGAGAAGCTTGATAAACCTTCAACTCTGTTCTTCCTACCTGTGTCTCAGAAGAAGTGATAGTGGTAAAGTATACATAAGATGTTGAGAATGCAGAGCTGCTTTCATGGTGAGGAAAGCAAATTCAGTGTGTATTAAATATAAAGGAATTTATGCTTACACTGCTAGTTGTACTTGATCTGTTTTAAATATGAGTAGTTATCCTTTTAACAATGTAATTATCCTTCTAAATAGTTATCCTTTTAACAATATGGCAATGTGGCTGTTTGTGGGCATTTGAGTATCTCATGTAAAGCTTGCATGCCCCAAGTACACAAATAACTCCCTTCTTCCAGGCTGGTGTTTCCATATTGGAGACAATAAACTTGATTTTAGATCTCTGCAACTCGTTTGTTCTCTACTGACTTGTGAAGCTCTGTAACTTTGCCCACACTGCGAAGTCAGCATGTGTATTCTTTAAGGCACTGCATTGCATTGCAGCTGGTACAACTAAGCTGTCTTAAGTGTGGTTTTATTTTTTGATTTGAGAAAGGAATTTTGGTATGGAATATTTCAGTATGTGACGATTTATTTCAAGTGGTGATGTTTGTTATATAGTTTGAATCCATGTGCAATACAACTGTGTTCACCTGAATGCCCTGTGTGTTTGTTAACTTTCAGACTTTATATGAACAGTGCAACAGTGGTAAAACTCTTGATGTATCAGCATTTGCAAAACCTGGGAGTCAAAAAACATGGACAACAAAATGATGTACTACTGCTCAGGAGGCAACAAATGTCTGGTCTGTTCAAAAAGTATTTTGTGCTGCTAGCTTTTAAAAGGACACTCAGCAAATAGTTTGCATTTTGTTATGTTCTTTGGGTTCTTCTGATAATGCTTTCCAGTCATTAAAAAGAATTTAACTGAATGCTTCTCACCGTGGGCTTTCACTCCTTGCATGCTGCTTGGGTCGAGCAATGACAATGGCTACTTGGTGATTTTGATCTGTGTTACTTACAAAGCACTACAGTGTCTGGAGTACAAAAACTTGTATGAGAGTCTTTTAGTTCTCTTGTCCCCCTGAAGCTAATATAAAAAAGTTCCCAAAAAATGCCAATTGATGTACAAGAAAAACACGAAATATCTTTTAAAACATCTCCTAAGGCATGAACAGAGTGTTATGCTGTTCTGTCTTTTGCAACAAATACCTCTTGTCCAGTTTTGACCATAACCAAGGAAATGAACACAGTATAAGCCACCAGTTACAATATTGGCAGATGCATGTAAATGTCACCCAGTTTTTGAGCTGTTCCTGTGGTTAAGTGTTATGATGGAATCATCAGTACTGTTATGAACTTACATGAATAAATGGCTCTTGTATTAAAAATGCTATTATAAGTGTAGTCTGCTGTTCAAATTTCTAAATAGTAGAAAATCCTTCAAGATTCATGACGGTAATAAATTACTAGTATTTATTTTTAAAAGCATTAATACTAAGCATTCTATAAAATGCACTGAATGTAAGAGAAGTGGATTTTACATGGTTGTTACTGGATTGGTCGAGTTTTAACTGAATTACATTCCTGGTGCAAGTGTATGTTCACACCTGCCCTCCCTTGTTTTGAATTAGCAGTGATTCTCCACATTACACAGGGAGAGTGATCAGGAGTGGGAACTATTCCTGATAAAGAGGAGGGCTGAAGCAGGGACAGAGAATGTGTGCTCACTCCAGTGTTGGAGCACACACAAGAACAGCACATCTGCTGTGTAAGAAACTTAATCTCTCCAGGTTTGCTCTTAAGGTGTTGATCTAATTGTCATTGTATGAAACAGGGTGTGGAATCTCAATTAGTCATCTGTCAGGATGGAAGTAGTTATCCCATATTTCTAGTGAAAAAGGGTTGTTCCCCATAATGGTCTTGTTCTTGCTAATTTTTTCTTTTAAGACTTAGTGCTGCTGCTGCACAAGTTCAGCGGTATTTCAGACATAAGAAGTACATATGCTAATTGTACTCCGCCTTTTGTTTATAGTTTGTTATATAGGTGTTAAAACTTTCAAAGTTGAAGCCAATGAAGAAATTTTATTGTTCTGGACATTTCATATTCTAAACAGTATGAGAGACTGCTTATTGTATGGGAACTGGAACACTTTGGCTTTCTCTGGAGAGCAGGGGGAAAGAAGTATCAGCCTCTTCAGAAAACAGCCTGTGAAGAAAATCTTTACTCTGCAGAAATGTCTTTGAAAAGTTTCCCAAGTACGTGTCTACGTTACAGATCTTGAAAAAAAAAATCTTTGTAATTATTCTAATGTTATAATTGTTAACTTTGGCTGTTTTGCTTCTCTAGTTTGTGTTGAATATTGAGAAGCAGTGCTACATTAGTGCACAGCAATGCTACAATAGCTACAGCTATTTTTCTTTTGTAGTGTATGGTTTATCAAACCTTTCTCTTATGCCATGACTGCTGAAGAACTCACAGGAAGTATGTGGCATGAGAGGGGAGCTTATGGAAGAGCCTTGGGGCTGATGAGAGGCAGTGGGTTGTTATCAGTCATCCCTTTTAAATAGCTTTGTTCCACTGCAGATGGGCAGTTGATTTATACTCCTTCCCCACCTCACTAACATGCTGCAGGATGTCTGTCTACCTTGGCAGCTGCCACTTACCAGTCTTCAATCTATTCCAGTTTTTTTTTTTTGCCTTACAGACAGCTTTCTATCTTCTCAGGTTCTGCTGGAGTCTTAAAAGTGTAAGTGAATTACAGAATCGCTGTGTGTGAACAGCTTTAAAGGACAGAAAATAGCAATTTTAAATATTGGGTAACAGGTAACTGCCAGAAGCTTTCTCAAGGTTACAAAATGTCCATCCTGCATTACTGTCACCCTCAAGGCTGCATTTCAAGACTTTGTGTATAATGGGGAGAGAAGATGGCTGGTAAAGCAGATTATGTCTCTGTATAAGTTGTTACTGGATACATGTACAGTATAATACTGTATCAGCTAATAGTGAGATACCACCACTATATGAAGTGTACAAAGGTAAATGAGAACTCTTAAGTAAGTTCTGTTGTAATTCTTGATGGAAAAATGGGTTTGGGAACTTACTTTTGGTCCAAAAGCTCTGCTGAGCAGCTGACGCTATAAAAGAAACCTAACTGCAGAAGGGTGACTTCACTTTCCATTTATGAATGGGTATAGTATGACTCAGTCTCCAGCTCCCTCATGAGGGGAAGCAGATGGGCAGGCACTGATCTCTCCTCTCTGGTGATGGGAGCTGAGGGAATGGACTGAAGCTGTGTCAGGGAGGTTTAAGTTGGTTATCAGGAAAAGGCTCTTCACCCAGAGGCTGGCTGGGCACTGGAACAGGCTCCCCAGGGAAGTGGTCACAGCCCCAAGCCTGGTTTAAGAAGTGTTTGGACAACATTCTGTGGCATGTAGTGTGACTTTTGGGGTGTCCTTTGCAGGGCCAGGGGTTGGACTCAATGATCCTTGTGGGTCCCTTCCACCTCAGGACACTTTTTGATTCCATGATTCTATGACTCTGCCTGAACAGCTGTATGGTTAGCTGGAACTCAAACACTAAACAGTTTTAAGTTTTGAAGGCTCTGTTCTTGTAGTGAGTCTTTTTGTGACAACACCTATAATTGAGTCCTTGACAAGTACAAGAAAAGGAAGCTGTTTATATATAACTGCTCTAAGGACACTTGACCAAGGAACAAGAAACATCTATCCACAGATCCATCACTGTGATGCTGGAGGAGTCAAACTCTTTTCTCATATAGTCTTGTGGAAGGCACTCTTAAGCTGCTACTGCTGTACACGTGTAGCTGTGCAGGAGGGAAATGTTTAAATCCCAAACAGTAGAGAGTGCTGAGCAGGGTGTCAGTTAGTCTGAAGGTAAGTTGTCAAATTCACTGTTTTGGTCACTCCTGTGGGTTTCTGTTCTTTAAGCACCTGATAATGGTCTCATGTTAAACTAATTCTGGGAGTGGTGATAAATATCAAATTAAAAGTTCAACAGTTGAATAAAACTTGAGTTCTAGCCCAGGTCTGAAGTGTAGCTTGTTCCTGAGCTGCTTGGCAAGGATCACTGGCTAATCCCTTGCAACTGCCAGTTATGGCAACTACTTGCTTTTCTTTTCCAGTTGTCTACACTATATTTATTGTCTTGCTGCTCACACAAAACAGAGTTCTCAGCAGCAATGATAAAACAAATGCTACTTTTAATCATATTTCTCTCTTTAACACTCTTACTGCTAAGGCATGTCTTGTTGCAGCTAAGGATAAACTGCTAATATGGGAATATTCACTTCCTGATTGATGTATATATCTCCTTCCAACTTGGTTGACTTTGCCTACCTGCTTGGGAGCACAAGGCTTGTCAGTTTGTCAGGGAGCTGGTACAGTGTGCCCTTGTTTGCTTACTGCTTCACATAAAGTAATTAAGAGATAAATCTTGCAAGATAAAGGCCATAAAGAGTGGAGCAGGCAATGCAGTGTGATTTACTGGTAGGATATAGAGGTGTACACCTGTATGGACACAGGAGTCTTTATACAGCCTGCCCATACACTTTCATGGGAGTTGCTGAATTGAAACCTGAGATAAAAATCTGACTCCTCACCTCAATTCCTTCTCTTGGCAGGTACAATAGTCACAGTTAAACAATGATGCAATTTCAAGATTCTGGCTCTTATCAGATGAGTTGCTAAGATCCAGGCAGATTTTGCAATAAAAGATGACTAATTTAATATGGAATTGTGGTACCACTGTTCTGAAGTCTGAATAAACAGAAGGAATAGGTCAGTTTTAAACAGCATCTGTCCATTGGTCTTGACCCTTACATGTAAGGATCTCTGCCTTGCCTCTGTACCCACTTAATGTGTATGTTATGTGGTAAGTGCAGGTAAGCTTTGAATTCCTCTTTGTTACATGCTCTCTCTGGCTTTTACCCTATTTTATGTCACTGTTAATTGTATTTTTAATTGGCTTTTAAGTAATTATATTTAGGGAAATATGAATTAGATTTGTACCTGCTTCCTGTGTAGTCTTGAATAGGCTAAATCTTAGAGGTCCTAGATGATTCTGTTAGCCTAGCACTGCCAAGTCACTGATAAAAATTTCTTAGTCTTAGCTCTTTACATTCCTTGTCTTGTTTGCTTAGTGTTTTGTAGAAAGCTGTTCAGTACCATGGACCTGCTGCTTGTGTTCAGTGACTCATTGGGGCATAATGCTTTTCTATTGCAGAGTAGCATTGTACTTTGAAATACTCTTATTGGCATGAAACTTGTCACCCACATGATGTTTGGATGTTCATGCAATGGGACACAGTTTGGTGCAGCAGAAGGCAGTGAAGTCCCCTCCACAGTGGTGGGGAAGTGCTGGGAATTGCAGCAGCTGCTGTGTGGTGGAGGGACTGCTGAGCCATCTAGCAGGAAGCACCAACATTTCAGGAAGGTTCCTCAGTAATGAGAAGTTTTGAGTCTTCAGCAGGTCTTGGGTACCTGACTGAAAGGTGAGTGTCTGCCTAAATCTCTTTCAGTCTGATCTTTGGACTTAGCAGATGTCCAGCACTGTGAAGGTAAAGACACTTCCGAACTGCAGTGATGTGTGCTGAGCAATGCAAATACGAACAGAGCATTGGTTTTAGGGACAGCAGATGAAGCTCCAAAGAAACCCTGGCTCTTGGCTTGCTGTTTGCCATGTGTTAGAATGCTCCTGTTGCTGCTCTAGCTTCTCATCTGGAAAGAAAAGACTGAGAGAAAAGCTAATTCACACGCATCAATGTTCAGTGCTGAGGAAGCTGGAAACTGTCATGTCAGAGCCATGCTTTCTAAGATACTAGTCCAAGGAACTATTTGAAATGGATATGCCAGTAGCAGCTTTTTAGGGCAGTTAATAAAGCTCTCCAGACCCAGGCAGCTTTGACTGCTGGAGTCTAAAGGAGTGTGTAAGAACTGTGTTAGATGTTGTCCTGTGTCATTTTTAAATTAGCCTTAGGAACACAGAAAGGGAAGGTAGTAAATATGATAGTGGTCTTCATGCATGTCGGAGCTTGTAAATTAGACTACCAAATATGCCTTCCATAGTAAATAAAGCCTATGTTGACAGAACACAAAGGAATTCACATGGGAAAAAAGTATCCTAACATACATACAACACAAAGGGGCTTTGGAGTGGTATTTGGAGATGGTTCTTTTGCATTATACATAGTTCTCTGAAAATGTCTGCCCAAACCTTGATCCAAAGGAACCAGTTAGAATATTAATTATTGGGAAAGGAAGAGAACTCAAGAAAATATTGTTGTGCTGCTATGTAAACATATTTGGTTTGAATGCTGTCTGCAGTCCTTGAAAAGGTTTAGTAAAGCTGGAGAATATGGAGAGAACTAATGCAGGTATCCAAGGAGATGGAAATTGCTTCCTTACAAGACTAAAAGCTGTATGATTTCCTTAGGAAACGGTTTTGCTCTGGCTGGGTGCCAGATAGGAGGAATCAGCATTGTATAGAGCTAGGAACTGATGAAATGATCAGTCAGACTGTTAGAAATGGATGAAAGGAAGATCCTAGGGTTTAGTGTGCAACATGTAAGTACATCTGAAGTATTGTGGAAGCCAAAGATACCAGTGTATTCAAAAAGAGGTTGGATATATTCAAGGAGGTCAGGATGATCCTTGGCACTGTATATAAGTGGTGAGATGTAATCTCTGGCTTTGGAATTCCCCATATATATATATCTGATCCCAAGTGCCTGGGATGTTTTGCCAGAAATGGAATCACTTACCTTGCTGAAAGGGTTTATGATAAAAAAGTTGAGCAGGCCACATCGCCTTGTGCTCTGCCTCACTCTGACAATAGATTCCTTAACTTGCTGGGTTTCTTTGGGTCCTAGATACTTGATTTCCATCTCTGTGCCTGCTAGCATGGCACTTTTAGCAAACAGCGTTCGAATGTATTTGCTCCATCAGTGTCAATGGAAAGTGATCATGTTTTAGCAGGCACTGTGTATTGGCAGCGGCTTAGCCAGAGCTGTGCTGTGTTACCTTGCTTCCCACCTGCCACCTGAGCCACTGCCTCAAGGAGTCAGGCAGGTTCTGTAGCTTTGCTGTAACTTCCCTACTGTGATCATATGCGGTACCTCAGGAGGGCACCTGGAAGCTGGGACCATGGCAGCCTGGGTTTCAGCTTTGGAGCAAGGCTACAGGAAAGCAAGTAGCAAGGGTAGTCATCTACAGCACTTTGTAGTAGAAGCAGGGTTCAGATCTGTTTGTCAGAGGTTTGGTCCCCCAGATTCACTTTTAGGTTCTGTGTACACGCTGTGGCTTTCTTGACTGCTTGTAACCACATCCTGACCTAGTTGGCACTAGGTCCCACTTCACACGCTGCCTGCTGATAACACTAGCAGCAATTCCTGCTGGCAGCTTAGGTCGGTGCAGGTCGTGATGTTTCAATAACCACTTTGGCACACTGGTGGGTTTTTGTACATGGGTGGGTCCTGCAAAACTTGTTTAGCTAGCCCTTCCTTTTCAGAGTTCCCTGTGTGCTCAGTCTTCCCACAGCACCTTGCCTCACACTTTGCATGTCCTTACACCCTGTTTCAGGGCAATTGCTGGAACCTTGCCAGTGGTGGTTTCTTGGGGAAGTGCTAGTTCAAGGAGTTTGCAGTGTTCCTTTCAAATTCTTCTGGGTTTCACTTTAGACAGGGACCTGGTATCATTTGGGTAGACTCCTGCCATAATTCCAAACATAAGGCCTCCATGTCCTGAAGTTTAGGTCCTTCCAGGATCTGGAATAAGTGCTGAAAAATAAGGAGCCCAAAGCATTCGCTGTTCACTTTGTGGTCTGTCACCATATTGGAGTATTAAATCTTGTCCATTCAAATTCTGGTCAAGGATCTTTTTGAGTTCAGGGAGATTCTAGTTTGTGGAAGACGAGTGAAAAATAAACTTTCCTACATACTGGACATCATGTTTTTTGATCATGTCTGAAAATCTATATGTTCTCAGAAGGTATATGCATAAAGACTGGCTATGTAATGAGTCAATCCATAAACATTGCTAATGCATGAGTTGTGCATCCAAAGCTACATCCAAGCATTTTTTCCATAAAAGCTTATTCATCTTGTCTGATTACAAGGAGTCACTACAAGTGGAGGCTTGCTCATTCTGTTTACTGAAATATCGTATTTTTCTCTCAACTTTGCAATTATTATTTTAACTTGAAGTCTATATTGAGATATGGTATCACAGAGGTTAATTGATTTTCATCTTAAGCATTGCTTAGAGCACCACAGCGTAATAATGAAGAATTTCCCTAAGACAGGCCAAGCATAAAGGAAAGATGAAGGTATGAATGCAGGACTAGATGAAGCATCCACTTCTATCTAAAGGAAACCATACAGTAGTTCCTGGTGTGAATGGATCCAGTTGAAAAAACCAAAACACACAACAAAGCAAAAAAGCCCAACCAGAAAGAGGGAGGTGCTACATCCTCACTGTTCTGCCTTGTGAGTTATGAACCTCTCTGGATGGTGACTGCTCTCCTGCTTTCTCTCAGACTTCCTTCTTCTTGTCTGAATGAGTCAGGCTTTTCTGTGGAGCTTTTTCCTGACCCACCTACTAACCTGTCTTTGCCCTTTTGCACATCCTCACTGGCCACATTCAAAGAAGATGCATTGCAAATGAAAAGATTTCAGAAGTCTCACTGGGTGCCTTTTTAGAGGGAAATACTTGTCTTTTCAGGGAATACTTTTATAAGTACAGCAGTGATGCTTCATAACTAATAAAAAATGAATAATGCAGAACTCTTTTTCTGCTCCCCCTTTTTCACTTCCAATTGTCAAGCTTGCAGCACACAGTGAAAGGCTTTGGCTCTAGGTACTTGACCTGCAGTAACCTCAATCATACAAAGAGCAACTTTTTTCCTTACCACCTAGATCTGAATGGCTGATCCTGAACTGAGGGTGATAAAGATAGAGATAATGATAAATTATATTAGAATACTGGTGGTGTCATTAATTATCTGTGATCCTTAAACTTTGAAGGAGCTCCAAGAGCCTCTTTCCAGCCTACTGGAATAGCTCATGCTTTGCACTGAGCAACTCAGGCTTGATTTCTTTCTGACCAGTAGGATAACACCTGAAGTCACATGATGAACATGAATGTTAGTACTGTGTTGTCATCTTTCTTAATGGTTCACTTTTCCCCCACTTCAACCAGTAAAAAGTTATGCCAGAAGATGCATGTGAAGATAAATGTCAAGCATCCTGATCTCCTGACTGTCATAAGGAAATAAATTCTTTAGTAGCATCTCATTTATCATTAATACCTAAGCTGTATTTTGTGTCACTTTCTACATTATTATCATTACATGCTTTTAAATCTAGATGTACTTTTGAGATCAGGCTCATTAGTCTTGCATGGATCAGCACATTTTTTGCCTTTTACTAGTCTTGGTGATCTTCAACCATGTTACATTCACTTCAAAATGAGTCTATTTAAGCTGCAGTTTCATATGCCAATCCTTTCAATGGTACTGAAAAGCAGCTTGGTGGGGTTAGAATTAAGGCCCATGCTGCCTTAGAGCTTGTCTCTGGCCAGTACTGGATGCAAAGGGAAGAGTGGCCTGGGGCAGGTATGCAGTGATGCTTCTGAGATGGTGATCAGCACCTTCCCTTGGGTGCAAATACAGCTGCTCTTCCAGTTCCAGGACAACAGAGTTGTGCAACACCATGCTTAGTTTCAAGGGCTACCCTGCCTTTGCTCCAAGGAGACATGATCCTCACTGGAAGCTGAGGCAGAGAACTGGTTTCTTTTGGGGTTATATGTAAATTTAGTTATGTGTATATTGTTCCCATTTTTCCCTGTTGCTTTTTATGTATGAGAACATCTTGTTCATTTTGATAACCTGTGCCAGGTCAATCTGTGCTTACCTTTTAGATGGAAAAAAAAAAGTTTTTGATACATTCTAGACCCTCCCCCCTTTTTTAAAATAAAAACTTCTGAAATGTTATGTCTGGAATTCATGCTTTTTGAGTTTTTAAAAATCAAAAGCTGTATTCCTTGATCTGCACTTGTTTGTCCTGGCACCTTGACTCTGTGATCACTCATTATTTCTGAAAGAGTATCTTGCAATCCTTCTATCCTCTTTGCTTAACAAAATGAAACTGCTTGGCTTTTGGAGACTTACAGATTTAGGAGCTATTTGGTAAGGAGAAAGGTCTCTGTCTAGTTTGTATCTTAAACTTTTTATTTCTGAGGTTGCCAGCCTCCAAAATGGTACGGCACGTGGTGATATTTAGTCTCTATTCTAGCCCCTATATCTCCGGACAGCAGTTCTTTCCTATAGGCAGTGCTGCTGCCCACAGTGACAGAGGAGGATGTCACCTGCTGGCCAGAATGGTCAGAAAGGAATCAGAAGCCTGAGGAGCTTGGTCTGAGGCAAGCCCATAAATCAGTACTTTCCTCATGCTGCTGGTTTGGTGTGGCCACAGACCTGCCCTGGGAAGTGCATTTCAGGTTGGGCCAGGACTGGTGCTTGGTGAGCACTAAAGGCTAGAAGAGATTTCCTCAGCAGAAGGATATTTTGCTGCATCTTCTACACCCTGAGCTCAACTACTTGGCTTGATCAAAACATTGCCTTTTAATTGCTTTATGTTTCATTTCTGCAAGTAACTTAATGTTGCATTTCTGTTGCAACTGCTGCTTATTAGTTGCCCTTGTATTAACAATTGCAAGCTTTTAATGTGAGTGTGACTGTATCCAAGCCAGGTGCGTAGCAGTGGCAGCCAGAGTGAAGGGTTGCTTCCTTCAGCTATCCCACTGTCATGGTCAGAATAAAGTGCCAGGTGTGAGCAAGGGTTTCTTTTCATGCTGTCCTGGGGTTTGTTACCAGTGATTATGCTACAGAGTGGTATGTCATTGTCCAGTCAATGTCAAATTGATAGTGGCATTGGTGTCAGAGCTGCTCTGGCAATGGCAGCAGTCCCTTCTGTTCTCTGCATGGGCCTGTATTTTTGGCATAGAACTGGCAGGTGCTGACAGTGTCCTCAGTCCACCTTCAAGCTAATATAAAAGGTCTTTTAGCTTCCTTAGATCTCTCTCTATAAAAAATAATTTTATTAGTCAGAATCTAGGTGCCTTTAAACATGTTTGTATCTGTACTGACAGCTTCCTCATCTGCCGCTAAGACATTATGAACAATCTTTTGTGTTCACAGTTCTACCTTTTTTTGGTAGGGTTTTGTTTTGATTTACAGCTCTTGTAATGGTCATCTGAGCTGTACAATACTGACATGCTACTGGCTCTGCACTATATTTTAGCTCACTTCTGATGGATCCTCAGGGAAAAATTTCTGCACTCACCAAATATCTCCTGGATTGGCATTTGTTTTGTGAGTTACCTATGTTGACTTCAAGCACACAGAGCTTTTTGATGATGTCTGAAAGGCGTGTTTTTTGAGGATAGAGATGACAAATGTTTTTCGTCCGGAGTCAAACACTGGTCTTCCAGTAGTGGGTCTAAAATTTGCTGTGGCTGTAGGCTGTGACCAAACCTGCTGTTTCTGCTCAAACATCCTGCTTGCTGGGGTCGTTTGTGCCTGGCCCACATGCTACCAGCTCTGTGTCCTGCTGGTGTTTTAAGAGTGCATTGCCATGCACTCCTTCAGTGACTCACAGGTATTGTAATCAGGTTCTTTAATTAACTTCGAAAGCTAAATCTTTACCAGGTTTTTAGCAGTGTCTTGCATACTTTTGCATAGGAATACTCTAAAGCAACTGATTCAGAGAACTAAATTAGGGAAGCCATTTCTGAAATTAGTTCACTGATTTAAGAAGTTTTGTATTCATTCCTGCTCTGCTGGGCAGTTTCTTCTGTTTGATTCTGGTTGGCTGTGATTTCTCTCTGCACCTAGGAATGCTCTTTCTAATCAACATGGTTTGATGTAGGTTTAGTCTTGTATTGCCAGTTCTTTCCACAGCTGCTCACAAGATTAAGTCCTGCTTGACTAATCTGATGGCCTCCTATGGTGAAATGACTGGATCTGGAAATGAACGGTGAGCAAGAGATGATGTTTCCCTTGACTTTAGCAAGACTTTTGGCACTGCCTTCCATAAAACTCTTGTAATCAAGGCAGGATACTAGGGACTGGGTGGATGGACAGCTAGAAGATGGGTGAAATGCTGGTTGGATGACTGTGATCAGAGGGCAGTGGTTAATGAGTTGTGCTTTACAGACCCCTGCAGTTCTCTACTTGTTGCTTGGGTGTGTCCTATTCAACATCATCAGTGGCCTGGAGGAGGCCAGTACCCTCATGCAATGTACCCTCATCAAATTTGCAGATGATTAATGGTTGAGGTCAGGGATGCTTTTCCCGGGCAGACTGGAGGAATGGATAAACAGGAACCCCATAAAATTCAGCAGAGGCAAATGCCAAGCCCTGCCCTGGGCACCAGGACAGTCTGGGACTGGTGGGAAATAGCTCTGTAGAAAGGGCCATGACAGGCAGTGAGCTGGGCACGTGCCTGACACGGATCAGTACCTGCATAGCTCTTCCAACAGAACTTCTGCCCGTGGAGTGTTTAGCTGAGGTAAATTAGCTAAACACTGCTGTTAAGTTTTGCATCATTCCCCATGATTCAAGTTCCCTCTAGCAGTAGCATGACTTGCCCTGTGACCTCTGAGCAGTAAGCTCAGTCATGCGCATTGTATAGTCTTAAAAGTTAGGGATTTTTTAAACTTATGTGATCTGGGTGTCAGGGTGTTTTTATTTCCTTTCCAGCCTCTCAAGATCTTCCCTGTCTTCTTCAAGGGTGTCTGTCAGAGCCTGTGCTGCCCCTACATCTTTGTGATGTGACAAGGACACAGTATATGGGAAGAACAACCATGAGGAGGAGGAAGCCATACATGGGTAGCTTGCCACCAGTGAAGCAGCAGGTGGCAAGTGGGGTATTTCACGTCTGCTGTCACTGTTGAAGTGGTTGGATGGCACATTGGTAGGGGCTGGTGTCAGGCAATTTGGCATCTTAGGGCCAATTTCCAGAGGAAGGCCAGCAGTACTGCATCTGGTGAAGGGAATCAAGCTCAAGGGCATTTGGTCTGTGGTTGGACCCAGAAACATCTCTATTTTCTGCTTACTCCTTGGAAATATGAGGATAGTGCTGTGACCAATCCCCCTTTTTAATTTTTTTTTTCATAAATCAAATAATTTCTTGAAAAATAAGTTTCTCTTGAGTGAGAAACTTTTGGTCTGGCAATCTTAATTTTGAAGCACATTTATTCCTCTGGCATTGCAAAGAGCTCTTGGGATGGGCAGTTGCTTTGTTTGCAGCCTGGGTTTGTGAGGCAGGGAGCGGGGACTGCAATGTAGCACATTTCTCAGTGTTCTGCATCCACTTGAGGGCACCACAGTATTGCTGGTAGGAGACATTTTGTTAACTGCGTGGGGGACGGTACCCTGCACTTTAAAGGAGTCCTTTAGAAAAAAAGCATAACCGCATAATTTCTTTAAAACCATCACCCCATTGTAAGAATGTGTATTTCTGCTCTGTTTGGTCTTTCCCCGGATTGTGGGCACTTTGCCCCAGCACACGAGACCCTCTTGTGAACACGTTACACCAGCCCTTTCCTTGCCAAGAGGGATGTGTGCTTTATGGGTGAACAAACGCAAATGGAGAAAAAATAAGGCGTAATTTAGTTCTTAGCCCTGGTGAGATACCAGTTTTTCCAGGAGAGCCAGGGCAGTGACAACTCCTTTATTTGAGAAGGGCCTGTGAGCCAAAGGCAGATACTGTACTTAGCGTGGGGAGTGGGCTGGACAATGCAGCCCTCTGCAGCCTCCCTCCAGCAGGCAAAGCCTCCTCCACTGAGATGCTGAACCTCTTCTTCCTTCCTTTTTATATTCCATGTCTGCTTCCCATGCTTTCTCTCCCTTCAAGCGCTGCTTTATGGAAAGGCTCTGACCTTTCCATACACAACCAGCCTACAGCAGTCATGTTTGTTACTGCCCTCTGCAGCATCCCCTGCAGGCAGGGCACAGTCCAGGTTTGGGTGCAGCTGTATTCCCTCAGCCAAGTGAGTTCTTTTAACAATAAGGTCACCTTCGTGTGGCTGAGCACGTCCCGCCAGTATAGCACAGCTCCCGAGAGAAGCAGAGGCAGAACAAGCCCCAGAACAAAAATGGCCTCAGTTCACCCTGCATCCCTTCAGAGGTGGGGCCCCTTGGCTTGCTTGGTTGAAGGAAGGCAGTGCTAGCAGTGGCTGAGGGATGGTTACTTGCTGGTTTTAGAGGGGGGTTTCTGAATTTTTATAGAATTATTGAAGTTGGAAAAGACCTCTAAAACCATCAAATCTAACTGGTAACCCAGCACTGTGAAGTCCACCACTAAACCATGTCCCTAAATGCCACCTCTGCAGGCCTGTTGAGCACTTCCAGGGATGATGATTCCAGCACTTCCCTAGGCAGCTTATTCTAATGTCTGACCACCCTTTCAGTGAAGCAATTTTCCCCTAATCTAGCTCCCCAGCACAACTTAAATTCGTTTCCTTTCATACTGTCACTTGTTACCTGGGACAAAAGACTGATCCCCACCTGGCTACAACTTCCAGAAAGTTGTAGACTAATAAGGTGTCCTCTGAGCCTCCTTGTCTGCAGGCTAAATGCCCCTAGCCCCCTCAGATGCTCTTTATAGGACTTGTGCTCCAGACCCTTCACCAGCTCCATTGCCCTTCTCTGGACTTGCTCCAGCTTCTCAATGTCCTTCTTGTAGTGAGGGGCCCAGAACAGAACCCAGCACTCGAGGTGTGGCCTCACCAGTGCTGAGTACAGGGGAACAATCACTGCCCTGGTTCTGCTGGCCACACTATTGCTGATACAGGCCAGGCTGCCATTGGCTTTCTTGGCCACCTGGGCACCCAATGGCTCATGTCCCACCAGGCACCTTTCCAGGCACTCTTCCTCCAGCCTGTAGTGCTGCAGGGAGTTGTCACCCAAGCGCAGGACCTGGCACTTGGCCTTGTTGAACCTTACAGTTGGCCTTGATACATTGATCCAGCCTGTCTGTATCCCTCTGTAGAGCCCTTTTGGCAGAGAGGGTCGACTGAGGACCTGACTAAACCAGAAAGAACAAATGGGTGGTCTGTTCCTGCTAGGGCCAATTGCTAACAGGAGTCCTTCAACCAACTGTGAAGAGGTGCCTGGTGAAACCGCCTGAGGGGTCCTTTGAATTTAAGCTTATTACTTCAGAGGAATAAAAAGGAGGAGGTATATGCTGCTCTGGCAAGTGTTGCAGGCCTTGGAGTTGTGCCCCAAAAGTGTTTCTGTTTGTATGTCAGAGGCTGGGCCACTTCAGGCTTGTCAGCACATGAATGGGCTGCCAAGTGAATAAAGCTTCAGTAGGAGAGATCTGTCCTACAACACAAGAAAGAATAATAGATTTAATTTGGGGCTCAGCCCAGGCCTCCAAAGGGCCCTGATTGGCAGGGTGCCAGGCAAATAAACAGGAAAAAATGGGTTTGAGCCTCAAATCTACCATCAGCTTGTGTGAAAAACTGTGTCCCCTCTCTGAGCTTCAGCTTCAATAGCTGCACACTGCACTTCATTATGTTCACATTCAATGGCCTAAAATGTAGGGTGATATTGCTGTCTAGATTTGTTATTTATGGCCTCATTGAGAACCTTCTCTTTCCCAGTGACTCATCGCTTTCAGAGCTCCTCTGCAACAGATGAAATTTCACCCAATAAAAAGACTTTGGGCAGGCTGGTGTTGGTCTAAAGGGTGGGAAAGACTAAGGCCTCTCATCATTAGGTCAGCTGCTTCCTTGCCAACTATTATCTCTCTTTTACCTTTGTTGAATGAAGTTGGTGATCAGGCTGTGAGATTTGGGACCCCCAGTCATTCTGGTGAGCTTGTGCCAGCTGGGGGTGAGGTGCAGCCTGCATTCCCCACAGAGGCTGCAAATCAAACAACTTATTTTAATGAACTGTTTGAACAAAAACCATTGATAGAAATAAATCCCTGGGTTTCCAAAGTGAGAACCCAGAAGTTTCCCCATTGCAGTGCTGTTGCACTGAATGAGCTGTATGAGAGCCTCCCATTGTCCCAGCCAGCCCATGGTGCTGGGACTGTCTGTTGCTTCTTGAATCAAAGTGTGGTCTGAAAGCCTCAGGATCAATTCCACAAGCTGTTTTATCTCTTTCCTCTGTCAGACCACCTAACTAAACAACTTTCTGGAGAGAAAACAGAACTATGTGCTGTGAACATTGACTCCAACAATGTTTCCATCACCCTTTTTAAGCAGTTTGGTGTAGGTGTCAGAAGAGAATGGCTTCTGTTCACTGGCATCTAAGAGATCACTATTTAACAGGCCTCTGCACAGTTCAAAAGAGCGCTGAGAATTAGGCTGGACTGTAAACTTTTGCAGTGTATTTCTGCCACCTTTGGAGGCCATGGGCTCTTCTCCAGTTGTCTGTGAATTCTAATCTCCCTTCCAGGTGCTGGGTAGTTCAGTTCTACTTCTCAGTCTTCAGTTCCTTTCTCTTCCTGCCCAATTGCTCCATCCATGCCAGAAGGAGTGTCTGCATGCAAATCTCTCTGGCTCCTGGTTTTCTTTCATATAAATCCATTAGCTTGGCAGCTTTTAGTACCTGCCATGGTTCAACCCCAGCCAGCAGCCAAGCCCCATGCAGCCACTTGCTCGTTCCTCCACCTGCAGGATCTGGGAGAGAATTGGAAGGGTAAAAGGTGGAAAACTCGTGGGTTGACGTAAAGACAGTTCCATAGGGAAAGCAAAAGCCACGCACACAAGCAAAGCAAAGCAATGAATGAATTCAGTGCTTCCCATGGGCAGGTGGGTGTTCAGCCGTCTCCAGGATAGCAGAGCCCCATCACACCTAATGGTGACTTGGGAAGACAAACACCATCACTGCAAATGTCCCCCCCCTTCCTCCTCCCCATCTTATATGCTGAACATGATGTCATATAGTCCTGAGCATCCCTTTCATCTCTTGGGGCCACCTCTCCCAGCTCCTCCCAGTCTCCTAAGCACCCCCAGCTTCCTCACCAATGTGGCAGTACAAAAATCAGAAAAGGCCTGGGCTCTGTGTAAGCCCTGCTCAGTGATAACAAAACATCTCTATATTATTAACCCTGTATTCAGCAAAAGTCCAAAACACAGCCCCCTATAAGCCACTTGAAGAAAATTAACTCTACCCCAGCCAAAACCAGCAAAACACCTCATCTTCTCCAGTGCATGTTTTTCATTCAGGTTCTTACTTTACCACAGATGGACCCCTTGGCCACCACCTCTGCTGCAGTGAGATACAGATTTCATCTGTCTCCACAGAGCGGTCATTGTAAACCTGCTTTGTATTTCTAGTTCTGTCCTGTACAGCAGCACTTCCTCAAATAACCTTTGCATCCCCTGTTTTCATTTCACATAGAAATACTATTGATTCAAACTGCCTGGGGTATCTACATGCAGTGGAACATAGAGATGAAGGTGTGAAGGACTTTGTTAGTAAATTTAAGTGAGGTTACACAGTTTACCTTTGTTTTTTCCTGCCCTATGTCTCCTGTGAACATAAATGGGGAAATTAGTATTAGAATTAAGTAACAATGGAGAGAAGTGCCTGCTTGTGTTTAAATACATGTGTGTAAATGAATTTTTTTCTAAAAAAAACAACTTTTATGTCTGCAAAGTTAACATTAAAGCAGTGGTTTCACAGGGTAAAGTAAAGTCAAAACCAAAGCAGTCCGACTTTGGTTCAGACTCGGTGTCAAATGCTACTCACTGCACTGTGGCTTTAGAGGGTAAACGTGGTCATGTTAGACCAGAGATTAATGTTTTCCATTAACTTACTTATTCCATAAACAAGACAGGACTGTGTTATTTTTTGCTTTTAAAGTAGCATATTAACAAGCACATGCTGCTGCTGGATCCCAATTAAAGGTTAACTGCAGTCAGCTGTCATATTGGTCTCTTATCAGTTGTTTTCTATCTGTGAAGTCAACTTGCACATAATTATCTGTCTTTGGATTTTGCAATTACATCTGGGTAGTTTGATTTACCTTTAAGATGGTTAGAGTGAAAATAAATAATATAGTCATGGAGGTGATTGTCAGATCAAAAGTCACTGGGTTCTTGCAGAGAATTACCAGGTGTGTGGTCATCATCCTGTTTGTAGCTAATCTATCTGCACATGTAGGGACTCAAAAGTCTACCTGCATTTGTCCAATGATGGAGTGAGAAAAGAAAATAGGGCGTAGGGAAATTGGAAGTAGGGTGGCAGAGCCAAGCTTCACAATTCTCTACAAACAGGGAAGTATTTTCCCATCAGCACTGCTCTTATGTGTATTATCATAAATAGCACCTGCTACACGTGCTACACATACACGAGGGCATATCCCAGCAACTGTCTTAGAGATATTTGATTATCAGGGTTAATCTGCCTTCCTTCTTTACTTTCACATTTAGAAACTTTCTGGGCTTTGAAAGCAATAAGCGAGGATGCACCTGTAATTTGCTAGAGCTTGTTTACTACTTCTATTAATTTGTTTTGTGATGACTCTAAAGAAGGTCAAGGTCCAGTTGTTTTACGTGTTCAAACATCCAGTGAAAAACAAGCGCACAAAACAGAAGTCAGGAAAGAAAGGGTTAGAAGAAAACATTTGTTTATAAAGTAAATTAATGCCCGTTTTGATGTATCTTCACATGTCGTTGTTTCTTTTAGCAGTTTTGAATCATCGTATCAGCTATGTGCAGCTAAGGCACATCCAAACCCAACCACTTGTGTGGTTTTTTGTGGATATCAGTGAAAGCAATGCTTTATTTGCAGGAAATAAATTATTTCAGTGTTAGAAAAGAAAATTAAAGGGGGGAAAAATATCTTCCCATCTTTCCCTATTTTATCTTCTTTGAGATTAAATCTTCCATAGTAAGATCTTAGCTCAGGCAGTGAAGTGCTAATTTCTCAATAAATAATAACAGTAAAAATAAATAACCAGTACTAATAATTTTTCCCAATAATTTTATTTTATTTGCTTGCCTATTTTCTTCCTTAGTTGTTCTCTTCTTCTAAATGCCTCTACCTGTTGAGATTTCTGTGTCAGGATTTAATGTAACAGAATGCACCAAGACCTCACACTTAATCTCGCCCTTATCAAAATGTTCTCAGTAGCATTTTTCAGAAGGTTTGATATTCCAGAGACCTCTTCCTCTCCTGCCATGATTATTAAATAGGATTTTCTATCATCTACTAATTTTTTTTTCCTGTTCTCTTGCTGCCTGAAATGACATTTTGGGTCAAGATCCATGTTTTCTGAGGCTGTTTTAACAATCTGCTAATCCTCTGGGCACACTGAAACACAAACTCTAACAGAAGGTGAGAAAGGCCAGCTAATAAAGCAACTCTGCTAGCTTTTTTTTCAAACCATATTGCTTGCTCTGGATATATGAATTGGGGCTGGGGGTGGTTCTTCCAATAATAAATCTTTTTAGCTGTCCTGCATGGTGTTTTCAAATATATTCTATATTATTTGTTTTAACTTTAGAAGTTTTAAAGTGATATCTTGTTTTGACACAACAAATAAAACCAGAATTACTTTTTCTCCTGTTTATTTTGACTTAATTTTTGCCCCAGATTTTTGGGATTTAAGGGTGACACTCATAATCACAATAAACTGAACATCCCATGTGGATAGTTACTGAAGAGAAAATGTGTGTGAAATTACAATTTCCACAGGTTTCTTTCCTACTGGGTGTTCCATTCTTACATTTTTTCTGAAAAACAAATCTATTCTTTGCCATAGTTGATAGTTTATTAATAAAGTGATGTTAGCACGATGACAGCAGAGCAAAGGTGAGTGCTGCCCTTTCCAAACGCCGCTTGCAGTTGTGCGGGGGACTGGGCAGGAGCACAGAGCTCTGAAGGGGTGACCTCCTACCACAGGATGGGACCTGTGAGCCAACTTACTACAGCTTGTCCCAAAAGCCTCTACAAACACTGAGCTGGGAACTGGGTTGAGGTACCCTCCAAAGTACTGTCACCTCTACACGTGTGATTGCTGCCAACTCTAGACTCAAATGAGATCAATAATGAGCTGTGTTGTTTGTTCACACGAGATTGTGTGACACATGATGGGCAGGATACTTGGTGTGGGTACAGAGCAGGAGTTCTAACATGAAGTATTTATATAATGGGATTTGGGCATTTCCCAGATCAGTTCTACTTCACACTGAGCTGGGAACTTGCTAAATCCTGGCCCACTATGTGAATAGCTGTAAACTGTCAGTGCAAGGAGAAACCCTTCTGCCCTGTCCAAAAGAGAATCACATCTCCACAACAGTTGGCATCAAGTCCTGACTTAAGGGAAGGAAATTCTAGAGCCTTTCCTGCTTGACCTAATGAACCAGAAGCATATGAGGCAGGAGGAGGGAGGAAAAGGGGGAGAGGTTTGGGCCAGAATGACCTCCACTGTTGGATCTGAGCTACAAAGGGAAACAGGTCCTGGAGGTATAAATGCTTCAGTCCATCTGAGTTTGGATGTGACCTCCCACAAGATTGTCACAGAGCTCTCACCATCCTGTCACAGGAACTGGGGAGGGTGAAAGGACAGTTGGGCACTAACTAAACACTGCAGACACATGCTTCTCTTGGTCTGTAGTTTCTTTTAATGTATGCACATAGGGCTTGCGGTTAAACTGATCTGTGGTTTTCAAACCTTGCCTTTCTGAGCACAATTTCAAGTACATGGCTGGATTCTAAGGTGTTCCATTCAAGGTGGGAGTACTAGGTATCAGACACACTCCACACTCCTGAGGACAAAGATCCTCATACATGTGTTTCCCCAGGTAGCTAAGGGAGAAAAAGGTATGTCTCTGCTTAGTTTCAAAGGCTGGTTTGAGAGGTGACAATGGATGCATCTCTGAAGGAAGAATACCTTCCAGTTGCCGCTGCAAGCTAGGAGCAGTCACTGGCATGTAGCATGATAAAATCACTCTGGAACTGTGTGAGTCCCAAAGAAGAACGTTACATACTTGATTTCTTGCCCAGTTTTATAATGTGTTTGAAATCAGTACATTGCATATATTTCAGTTTCCATTGCTCTAATGATCTGATGATTTCCTGAAACACTTTAATGGAGTTTCCACTGACCTTAAAATAATAGCGTTTTTGAAAGAAGTGGTTAAGTGCAGACTTTCATGAGACAAATAGAGCCAGATTTCTCTTCCAAAAATATGATTTTTGCAAATGTGCATGGTTCTAAAAATCTCAGAGCTGTTTTTCAGAGTGACAGAAATAACATAAATGCCAGAATAAGCAGCAGTTGATCTTGCAACACAGAAGTTTCAAGACTAAATAATTTACTGTATACAGAAACAGGTCCAGAAGAAGGTCTGAATGTCTTTCCAACTACCACCGAACAGCATGGAAGTGCCTGTGTCTTGTGGCCACCTTTGACTCAGCAACCCACATCTTCATACAACTATTTGCAAATAGCATTTTTCCTGTCATAATCTGCTCTTATTAAATGTGCTCAGACTGATCTTTCCCTCCTTTCCCTCCCTTCTGTTTTTAACCTGTACTACTTAACATTTTCAGGTTTCAGGATCTTCTACTCTCTCAGCAGCCTAGTCCTTTCTAGGGAGAGACTGTGACTATCCTTCTCTGGGTTTGAGCATTTGAAATTAATTTCCTTAGCCATAAGTTCATGGGACTCTTTGCTCAGAACTATACTGCTCTCTGGCAAAGTTTTCAGTCTTTCTCCTTCACCACTGCTGGACCCCATGATTCTCAGAAATCTGGCTCTTTCCCCAAAGTATCTTGACAGCAGAACCTCACACATGGAGATAGAAAAAATTAATTTAAAATTTACAATATATATATATATGACTCAACATCTCTTCTTTCTCCCCAGTTCTGTCAGAGCAACCTATTCCTAAAGAAAAAATGGCCTAAAGGCTGGCAGGATCTTGCGCTTATTGGCCTACAGTGGTGCCAGTCAGGTAAAGGTTTAACAGGTTGAGTATCCCTTGTATGTAATACCAGAGAATTATCAGATTGTAAGTCCTCTGACTTCATAGAAAATCCAGATTTTGAGATAGAACTGCTTTCTTCCTTTTCCCGAGTTTGAACAGACAGACACTTAATTCAAGAATTATTGGTAGAGAAGTTATCCTACAGCAAACAGTGAGGGAAGTCTGGGCATGTTAATTTTATCACAGGGAAAATTCAATACATTAGTCCTATGCTTCTGGCAGAAGACATCTTCCTATCTTTTTGCCCCCTATACATTTCAAAATAAAATGAAAGAGTTTGGGATTTAGTTTCTTGGGCCTTGCTCATCTGATCATAAATGAAATGTATAAAGGCAAGTCTGAAGATATACACCACATATCTCTTCTGCCATCTAACCTTCGCTCGCTAATCTGTGGTATTTATAGAGTGCTAATCACTAGATTAGGCATTTATCTTCAATGATATAAGACAGACTTAACTTTAATGTGATAGTGGGCTCCATAATACATTAAAAAGTTTATCATCTTAACCACTCTTCTCAGCAGGGGAGGGGGCCGAAGGAGGAGCTGCCTTTTCAGTGCTTCTCTGGAGATGGCATTGCTAGCCAGGAGGATTTTCTAACTTTGCTTTGCAGCATGTTTCACCGGCTGAGCAATTATAAGTGGTACATCTATCTGTATTTAAAATGACAGATGGTGCCTGTCCCAGTGCTGATAAGGATGACTGTACAAACACCATCTCCTCAGTGGGGGAGCTGGAGAAAAATGGCACAAACTCGTACAAGGTCACTTCTGGTTTATTTTAGAATCTCTACATCCCAAGGTGTGCCCTTACAAAAATTGCCAATTTACCCTTGTAAAAATTTTAATATGAAGAAAGCAAACAATTGGCGTTGGGCAGTGTAAAAGCTGTTCATGTCTCCAGATCCGTGCCCATTTCTGAACATGACTTAAACCAATCCCTTACCTGTCACCAAGGGAGAAACATCCCAGAAGCAGCACATCTGCTATGGCATGCAAAGTGATTAAAAGGTTCTGAACCCATGTTACTGCAAGGCAGGTTGGAGCTATTAAAAAATCGTGGAAAGAGATTACTTATCCAGCTGGGTTTGCTTGATTTTGCTTGTTTGTTTGTTGTTTTGTTTGGGGGATTTTGTTTGTTTGTTTCTTTGCTTGCTTAAACAACATGAAGAGCCCTTTTGGGTTTATTTATGCATATGTATACAAAGAAGTCTCTTGCTTCTTTAGATTTATAAGAAACTGAAGACTTAAGAAATATGTTCCTGTGTCATCCTGTCTTCTGCCTGAGGAGCACCACAGAGCTGTTATTTACTTTCTGTGCTAATATTTTAGTCTCGTATTTGGTTATAGCTCCAGATGGCACATGTTTGCATTCACATTTGCAACAGCTGAGCTATGGTTGGGCAGCATAAAATGTCTAACAAAATGACCTTGGTTTAAAATGAAGATAAACACTCCCCCTACTTCAGTCAGTGAGCAGCACCCGTCAAAAAGTCACTTTAAGTGCTGCTCCAGTGTTTCTTGAAACAAAGAACAGCACGACATGAGTTTAATATAGATGCCTTGGGTAGGTTTTTAGGATTGGGCTTCTTAGAACTCCTGTTCACATCAAGATTTGGGGCAGAAGTTGAGAGACACTTGCCTTCTATCTAACTCACCAGAGGCAAATTTAAAACAGGCCTGGTTTCAGTGATAGACAACAGTTACAGTGCGGATTTCACTGCAGGGCACCTGCCTCTCTATTAATTTGCCACTTTTATTCAAATGGCTATCATCAAAAAGATGCTGATTCTAGCAGATATAACCAACCAAAGTATTTTAAGCACATGCTTACCCTCAATCACTTAAGCTTCAAGATAGGCTGAACATGTTTAAATTAACTGGATTCATTATTCATGTAGACTTGCTTCAGATATAAGGGCCAAATCCTACTTTTAGATGGCATTCTCATAAGCTAAAGACACTGTTTCAGAACTTGTTTAAAAGCTGAGCAGGCTTCAATGTGGGCCTGACATTTCCCAGTATCTGCCTAGCCAAAGCTGGCAGTCTGAATGGTAGCTCTTGGTTTCTCTAGCTGAGAAATGTATGCCTTTATTGCTCAAGAAAGGTGAAGGAAATGTAACCCTTTTAGAAAGATAATGGTTTTATTACTGCTTCCTCTTTTTAAGGCTGCTAGAGAAATCGGCTGTCCTCAAAAGTACCCGTGACATGGAATTCACTCAACTCCTCCCAGAAAATTGTTGTATAAAACTCCTAGGGATTTGTGTTCTGAAGTCATATGGATGTTTATAGGCCAATTAAATGTTTGCAAGTGAGAGCAGAGAGATAAGAGGTCACTGAATCAAGGAATATGTGCATATATCGACCTGGTGTGACTCCAGACAGGCTGCTGTCAGTTTCCTAGGAAGTTGTTTCCTTCTTATAGCCCATATGAAATAATAGTAGATTTATAAAATACAGCAAGCTATAGAGAGGGTGAATATGGATTGATTGATTCCCTTTTTTTTCTTCACAGTAAAAGAGCAAGAAGGCACCAGATCCAGTAAATGTCATGTTTGATCAAGTTTTGTCTCGCTCACAGGCATCCACAGAGCTCCTTGACATAGGCTGATGTAGATGTTCATGTGGCTTTGGGAGCAGGCTGCAGAAGACCATAGGTTAGAAATTATTTGAAAGTCATTAAATGCACAAAACCATTCTGGTTTGGGATTTCCCTAAGCTGCAAATTATTGAAGACAAGAAAAATAGCCATGAGAAGAGTGGTATATGTCATACACTCTTCCTGAAAGAGTCATGTTTGGCTACTGCCAAGGTAAGGATAAGATTGCCATGTAAGCTCCTCTAGCCCCAGGAATGGACAGCAGCAGGGAGCTGTTGTATGAATGGGGAGGTGAACAAGTAAACCCCACCAGGTATTCAATGCTGTGTGTGCCCTGGACCTCCACAGCAGTCAGTAGTAGCTGCACCTCAGCAGCACTACACTCCTAAATTTCTCAACTTTGGAGCAGTCACCTCTTTCTCCATTTTTTAACTCCTCAGAAGGGGAAAATTTTGCAACATAAATATAATGAAGATGCAAATAAATGAAAATTTTAAAATGGCCCAGCATGGAAAAAAAAAATCCTGTTGTAGCAAAACCCAAATTTGCAGCTATGCATCTGATGGAGGGGGGCCTTTACATGCCAAAGGCTCGGAGATCTGTCAAATGAAGACCTTCAGGCTGTTGTTTTTAATGCTCGGTTTTTGCTAAAACATGCTAAGAGCCCAAATGGTAGGAATGCATAAACATTATGCTTGGTGAAAAAAACTTAGTACCTTTTCCCCTGTATAAGAGCAAGCAAGAGAGTGTGAAGTAACAAAAACCTGAAGTATCAATTTCTTCTTATTAACGCAGAGTTTCTTTCATTCCTGCTGCTTAGTGTTCCCTGAGGTTGAGTGAAGAGTCCTGACAATTCAATCATTCAGCTCTTGAGCTGCTATAGAAGTTCACATGTACAGCAGTATGAATTGCCATTTTTTCTTCTTCAGTTTGTATGAGGAAAATTTAATTACGCGGCCTGTCTGGGAGAAATATTCTGAAGTTAAGGAGGAAAGTGTACTGGATGTCTTACGTTGTCTTGTTCTGCATCGCTGCCCAGATGCCCAGACACCATTCCCGGAGGCATTTAAAAGCATGCAAATGTGGCACTTGAGGACATGGTTTAGTGGTGGACTTGGCAGTGCTGGGTTAATGGCTGGCCTTGATGATCTTAAAGGTTTTTTCCAACCTAATCAATTCTATGACTCTAAGCCCTCATATTCTGAGTTTGAAATGATCATTTGTGAAATGCAAGAGAGAACACTGTCATGAGCTCCAACAGCTGACTTTCTCTGAAGTCTCTCTCAAATCTCACAGAAACATGAGGTAATTCTGAAACACAGGTTTTCCATCCCCAGCACTGTCCCCAGGACTGGCCCACGCCACCTGCTGCCCTGGGGCTACAGCAACCTGCAGCCACGCCTTGTTTGAAACACACTGGTGCAAGCAAAGTTCAAGGTAACCTCATGGATCAGGGTCATACTACTTTTCAGCACCTGCCCATGTGTATGCTAGCACACAATGCCTCCCTGCATGGCAGAAATGCCCTCCACTGCTGCTGACATAGCTCCAGACATGCTGTTTCCTGCCACAGGGAACTCTGCCTCCATGGCTGTCAAGATCCCAGCTGAGAAATCTGGGAAATGCCAGAGTGAGACACACCATTCTAAAAGCGTCCTGTACCAGATCCTTAACAAAGAGCATGGAAGTGAGACCAAGTGGCACCAGCAGCACTGCAGTCCCCACTGCTCCACAGGAAGCAAAGGCTGCCCTTGTTTGGGCAGGAGAAGAGTTGTCCTGAAAACACCAGAAGCCACATGCAGAAAAGCTTCTGAAGTGCTGGTGAAGACTTCAACTTTTATTAGAAACTTACCTTCCTTTTATCACATGCCTTGGGAGGATCAGTTTGTCCTCATACAACAGAACTGGGCCCCTCTTTTTGTTCTGGGTGTGGCACAAGAAGGGGTGGGTTTTGACCTGAGAGAGATTCCAGCCATTAGTTTATTGAAAAAAATCCTCTTTGTCAGTCTTTGACAGCTATGAATGAACTGGGCAGCTCATCAGCAGGAGCATCTTTAGCAGAAGTTCAGAAGATGAAGAATTTATTGTGGAAATTCTGGGACCTGGACATAAGTGCAAAATAATATGCCTCTCTTAAAGGAATTATTCTTTTTAATTCTGCTAAGTCCTCCAAGAACTTACATAGGTGATTATGTGCCTAGAAAGATATTTGACATTTTCATTTACATATAGACAAATGTTTAGTTTTATTCTTTTCTATGAATGTAGTTAAATGTTCTCAAAAACCTGTATTCCACTATTTAACGGTTTTTCTGCCTGATGTGGTTTATTTTGGTTCCTTTGACATGTGCAGTAGGTCACTCACTGTAAGCCAAAACAACCTCTATTAGACAAATTTTAAGTCATAAAGAATTAACTGTGTCACTTCAAACTGAGTTCCAGTTCAAAGGTAATAAAGCAGCCTCACCCTCACTTCACAGCAAAGGAGAGATGGTACCTGGGTACGTGATGTGAACATCAGAAGTATTTTAACAAAGGCTCCCTCACTGGAGAAGAAGATAAAATAACCATCTGACTTTCATCAGTGAGGAAAAGGATGCTGTGTTGAGGTTACACAGCCTTTATTTATTTATATCCTTTTATTTATATAATTTAGTATGTCTACATTGAAACCCTGGGACAGCAGTCACAGAGCAAACTAGGACTACTGATTGCATCCTCTCGCTTCTGATGCCAAGTTCAAGCTCCTTAGGAAGGAAGGTTGCCTCGGTCAGCACCATGGAGTGCATGAGTCAGTAAAAGCTGAGCTCTAAGTACACTAAAGTAAATGGAAAGACTTATTGACTCCAGCTTGCGCTGGCTCAGACCCCCGGCTCCTTCCACAGCAATCACTGCTCTTGGCTGCACTGTCAGCAGTGTGCTATACTTGGGACTGCACCAAAAGGATACTTGAATGCTTCGGTTGTTCCATTATATTGCTCGTGGTGGATGGTTTATAGGCTGCTCAAAGGCTGTGTGACTTTATATTTGTTTCCAATGGGATTCAAATGCTGATTCTTGAGGTGTAATATCATCCAGATGCTTGGTATTGCCTTGAGTGTCTATGCTGCAGCATCAAACCAGCAGAGTTCGTTTCAGTGCAAACTTTTTTCACAATAAAATCAGGCTGAAAGAAACCACTGGTTATATCCAGGGGGATGATAAGAGGAGAAAGGCCTCATCTACAGCAGCTTACACAGTTTAACTAGCTGGCATTTTTGTTGTCTCTGTGGGTAAAATGCAATTTTCACCTAAGTAGAAAGTAGCAGAAGCAGGGTTATGTTCTGGATTTGTGCCTTCTAAGGCCTGCTGCTTCCCCCGGGTGCTGTATGAGAGAGCCAGCAGCCCTTGATTCTGTCTGCAAGCACATTCCACAGTGTCATTCAGCTCTTAGGTGGGATGACCCTATTCTCTGGAATATTTCTCCATGAGCTGCAGAAGGCAGCCTGGAGAACTTCAGTTAATCCTAGATTCAGTGAAGCCTCCATATGAAACAGACTCACCATCTAACTCTGGGCTGAAACAGGTACTCAGAGTTTATACACAGCCCAAACCACCCTTTGCTGCAAACAAAGCTGTTGTTTCACAATTACTATTTTTAATAGTTTTTCAACACTTTCCACCAAACTCAGAAAATGTTTTCTACATATTTGCAACACATTTTCAAATTTTTCTGGTTTGGCTTGATGTTTGGCAAAATGTTAATATTTTTGCAGGCTTCAGTTCTAAGAGGATTTCAGGAAGCCACCAGCAGTGATAATGGTACAATTGACAATCCAAGAGAGCAACATCTCTCTTGGATTATGGAACCTCATAACCACCCTTAATGTTTTACTTCTTTTAAGACCACCAAAACTGACTGAAGCAATGGGGAAGGGCCAGGTACAGAGTAGTCCAGAGCTGGGTCATGAGCTGGAGTTCAACAGGACACCCAGGCATGCAGCTGTATCAGCAATTGCTTGGAAAAGAAGTATACAACTATGCAAAGCTTTGCTTGTACCCTTAGTGATCTCTTGTGACAAAGATATTGTGCTTACTATCATTAGAAAAATCCCCTTGGCAAGAGGGTGGCAGGCAGCATGATGGAGTGTAGGTCCTCCTGCTAGAATCATAGAATGGTTTGGTTGGAAGGGAAACTAAAGATCACCTAGTCCAACCCCCCTGTCATTAGGAGTGACACTATCCACTAGACCAGGTTCCTCAAAGCCCCATCCAGCCGGGCCTTCTGGCCAACTTCCAGGGCTGTGAATGTGGCATTCACATGTCTGGGCAAGCTGTTCCAGTGCCTCACCACTCCCACAGTAAAGGATTGCTCTGTACACATCTGGCCTAATCCTACCTACTTTCTTTCAGTTCAAGGCCATTCCCCCTTCTCCTATCACCACAGGCCCTTGTAAAAAGTCCCTTTCCAGCTTTCTTGTAAAGCCCATTTAGGTACTGGAAGGCTGCTATAAAGTCTTTCTAAAGCCTTCTCTTCCCCAGGCTGAACAACCCCAGCTCTCTCAGCCTGTGTTCATAGGAGAGGTGTTCCAGCCCTCTGATCATCTTCAGGGCTGTCCTCTGGAGTCATTCCAGCAGGTCCATGTCCTTCTTATGCTGAGGGCCCCAGAGCTGGAAATAACAACAGAATCTGTGCAGAACCTCAGTGTGGGAGGCTCTGGCTGGGTTACTGATTGACCACATCTGGGCCAGCAACAACATGCGAAGAAGAAATTGTACACCCAGCCCCTGAGGGGAAACCGGCGCCTCACATCAACAGAATGCAGACTCTCCAGAACATATTGGCATCCCTGCTCTTCCCAGGGGAGCTTTGGCTGGGTGGCTTTGGAGTGGTCTCAGTGTCTGTGGGTTAAGGGTCCAGCTGCAAGGCCTTCTCTACTAGGACCCAGGCAATAAGTCAGAGGAAGAAATAGGACTGTTCTGCCACACAGAAACAGCACAGAGTGAGGTGAAAACATTCTTGTGTTTTTGACAGTTGTCTGAAGAGCAATTGGGATTGCACAGTGAAGAGATGGGAACAGTAAAACACGGTGCTGTTATTATATCAGTGCCATAGATATACATATTTATGTGTGCATATATATTCAAAAACTCCATCAAGGCTGTGACAGGGCTTTTGTTAAAAAAAAAGATACTCCTAAGAGAGTTACAGTTCAGCTGGAAACATGTGTTTTACTGAATATTATTACAACAGATCTCAGAACAAGAAGTGTCTCGTTATATGTAAATTAAAACCAGTGTTTGGTTACATAGAAAAGAAGACCAAATGGGGAAATTAAACATATTTGAAGGGATATAAACTATTTCAACTTCATCCTGAATCCACAAAATCCTGACAATTTCCTTTCCATGAAAAATCTAATATTTGGAATCATCCTCACAGCTTGCAGCTGCTGGTAATCCTGGGGGAGATGATGACTTTTCCAAACTCTTCATTTCTGGCTAGCCTGGTTGCAGGTTTGGCTGACACTTCTTCTCCTCTGGAAGTGATGTTTAGGAAGAAGAGAATTGCTGAAGGCTGACAACAGTCAGCCAGTTACAGACTTACAGAAGAAAACCCAACCAGGTTGGTTTTGCCCTAGTACAGGGCACGAGGCAAGAATGCTGAACTTCCACACTTAAATGAATGATCCTGTGTGAAACACTCCCTGCTGTAAGATATTCAGATTCTCTTCCAGGTAGGTATGGAGTCAGTCGCTGTAAAAGATGACAAATGGTATGTTCTACCTTCTGTCCAGACTGCAACAATCCCAGGAAAGAAGAGATATTGTTATCCTTAGAGAGTGAGGACAGGAGGCAACAGGTTGCTGAGAGCTACATGACAAGGCAATCCCTCCAGAGGCAAAGGATGAACACAGGGTGTCCTTAGCTCTGAGTTCTGGCACCCACAAAAACACTCAGTGAGCCAGCAGGTCACAGGCTTTGGGAGGTATGTGATTGAGGCTCAAGACCATGACTCCACAGGGCAAAGACCACTCCTTCTTCAGAAATGGCTGAGGCAATCCTCTTGCTCTTTTTAGATTGTAAATGAAGATACCCACATAGTGTGGTGAACCACAGTGCCCCAGGTTAGTCTTGTAGGCAACAGTAGGATGGAGATGGGGCTGGGTGTACTGGAAACCTACGTCTTGAGGCTGCGAGCCTGCTCACTGCTCCAAACCAGCACCTCCATCTCCTGATGTTACCTGGGTAGGGTAGATTAGACCTGGAGTATTTCCACCTGCCCAGACTACTATCTCAGCATCATTTGGTGGGTAGACAACACTACAAAACTTCTTCTCCATCTGTACTGAGTCAAAATTACCTGCTTTTTTCAAAGCTGAATTTTAATGTAATGGGCTAGATTCCAATGTGCTTAAAATGCTGCCCAATGCTCATTCAAATTATTGAGTTACACATATATTCTTTTTCCAAAAGTTATGTTAGAAAGTGTTTTTTTCTACAGAGAAAGTAGTGCTATAAGCCAGAAATACAGACACCCACTATGAAGGGCACAGAACAGAAGTGTTTACTCAGGATTCGTTATTTTACTTTTTGTTTCAACAGAATGTCGTGTCCTGAAATGTCTCCCTTATGTACAAACACTCCAGCAGGAAGCTCAGAAAGCCCTGATGGAGTTTATCTCAACAATGCTCCTTGGAAGCCTTGGAAGGTTTGCTTGGATTCTTCAGGTAATCACCTCTCTTTGAGACATTGATGCAGATGCTATTGACGAGCTCTTCTTCAGGCCTGTCCTAGGAGAGGCCACCCTAAATGTACTATTTATAGAAACCCGATATATCAAGCCAGACTGGCTTTGAAAACAAATGACATCTGAGCTCTAAAATATTTAATTTTGAAGAGATGAGAGAATACTATGGGCTAAATAAACACATTTTGAACAAATCATTGATGTATATTTGTAAGCCATATATGCTTTGATGATGAAGTAATTTTGTAACATTTTAGAATTAAAAGCAGAGAAAATGAAGCATTTCATGATACTGTGTGCTTTAACCTTGGTCTAAGTGTTTAAAGATTCTCTAGGAGCACCAGCATGCTTTCCAGTTGTGCTAGGTTCAACTGTATTATTTCTAGTGAGCATTTTTACAGCAGTTTATACTATATGCTTTTGGCTTTAAGGACCAGGGGCAATGGCCAATTTTATTCAGTTGAAGATAGGTACATAAAAGGCTGATCAATGGTAAAATCAGTATAAATCCTTCCTTTTCCTTGCCAGTCCCTGATCCCAAACCTTTTTCTGTTCCACTCACAACTCTAGTCCTTGGCTGTAATTGCTGGATGGAGCTCCCCCTTACTAAACTGCTTTCTTAGAGGTTCTTTTCTAAGTCTTGCAGCAAGCAGTGGGCATTAAACCCCTCTAAAAAGTCCTTCCCTAACTAAGGAACTACACAACATGAATCAAAAGTTTGTTGATGGACAAAAGCCATGGTGCAGGATTGTTTCCAGAATGGGAATAACAAAGGCTGAAAGTTACTGTGTCATGCCATAAGTGGCAGAACTGATGTAGCCCAGTTTCCTACATATTTAAGACCTTTTCCCTTTAGCACTCCATGTACCCTCTTATAATTACCCTCACTTCCTTCCAAATAGATGTCAGATATTCCTTGGACAGCAGAAATGCTAAAATATGGTTTCCTACAGATGTGTACAATCTGTTCCTACATCTCTTACTGCAAGAGTTCCACATCTCCACCTCCAAATGCACTATGGCATGCCCGAAAAATCTCTCTGTCTCCTACCCGTCTGGCTGGAGAACAGGCAGCACGTGTTGGGATGGGTGCCAAGTGATGTGTGTGCTGACTGGCCATCTGTCAGGATGAAAAAAACATTGAGCTTATACTTTAGCGGCAATAGGGGAAGCTATTTGTATCCATTTCCTGTCCCGTTCCTCTCCCAATGGTTTCCATGAAATTTAAGGGAATTAATTTCTGAGTTTTTTCAGTACCGGGTCTAACCTAGTTTTGCTTGGCAAGGGGGCTCAAATTCACCAAATGGGGGCTGACAAACAGGGAGACAGACAGGTCAACAAAGAGTATGATAGCTTAGAATTCCTTAGAATGTCAAGCTAAAGTCAAAGGAAAGAGAACTTGTGTACACATATATGTGTATATATATATATGTACCAATGCACATCAACAGAGATGGATGTTGAAAGGACTCTTAGAAGTCAAACAACTACAGGAAAAAAGAAGTTTAAATAATAATAAGAGTTTAGTACCTACCAGTTTTGACAAAAGAACACACATTTTCCCCCCACTTTGTTAACTGAGGAGTAAGTTGCAAAAATAAAGTGGAAAAAGCAAAGCCCAAACAAGACAAACCAACTAAACCCCTGGGTACTAGAGTGATCATGGAAGTAACACCCTCTACACAACTCACCTCCCTATGTCCCTAAGCTAATGAAACCTTTCAGAACTGAATATTTTTGGGCTGATATTTTCCATGGAAAGCCCTCAGAGCAGAAGTTTTTGGTAGCTTTTCTTTTGTTAAAATGGTTCAATAGTACTGCCACAGACCAGCTAGTGCAGGGTAACATGGTTAGTTGTTTGTGATGTTGAATGAAAATATTAGTTCCACACATTTGCTTTTTGTCTGTTCTTCTTAAGATTTAAACAAGCAGAATACATCCAAAACTGGCATTTGTACATTTGGTATTTACAGTATCATTTGGTAGCAGATGTACGAGTTTCTCAAACACCTCCCAAGTCCTATAAGCTTCTACCTTTACTACAGATGCTCCACTTGCACTGAGACAGTGCAGCACAGACCGGGGTGGAAGGAGCAGGGCTCAGCTGACCTTGCACATGCAGCCCCTTCTGTAATGGAAATGGGAAGAGCTATGCTCTCATCTCAGTGCTCCCACTGCTGGTGTGAAGAGTGCAGAGAGGGGAAGAAATACCCTCATCTCAGTGGGATGAGTGAGGAATTTCAGAAAGAGGTAAAATGTACAGAAAACATGTAAAATGAGAAACAGCCTTGGGGGCTTAGAGAGAGGAGCAAAAAGGATGAACAAAAAAAAGGAGGAGAGAGGGACAGAAGCAGCTCATTAAGAGTGCTCATTTCTATGCAGAATCCAGCTTACCTTCCTAAGTCAAAGGCCTGCTTAATGACTCACCAACAGCTTGAACCCAGGAGAGGGTTCATGGTTCTGTAGCCTGAATTTCAGGCTAATGAGAGCACGCCAGACAGTCTCTGCTCACAGCTTTATTTCTTATCAAAACCTGTTCAAGGTCTTTGACTTTATCTACATGATATACAACAGCTTCCACTCAGCTTTCCTTGAACTGGAGGGCATGATGCCAACAAGTTCCCATGGCTTGGCTCACCTGGAAAACAATGCTGTATTTGCTGACAATTCTTTTAGCCTGGTGTGTGTCTATGTAACCAGCTGTCTGAAAAGAATGCCTAGTGCTCCACAGGGAAGATTGTGGTCAACGTCTTGGGTTTTCAAGATGACTTCACCTTCTACCATGAAGACAAATACTAGGCTTCAAAGGGAACTCCCACAAGAACTGATACTCATGGATCTCACCTCAACATGCATTGAATACAAGATTCAGTCCTTCAACAGGTCTTTAATGAAACACATCTTCTTTAGTATGTATGCAGTTAAAAACCGCAACAACCTTGAGCTAATGCTGTGTAACCAAACATTCCCTATCTCAGACCCGATCATGTAGGGAGCATGAGTTGTAATAATCTTGGTATCTTGTTCAAAGGGGCTGAGATACCACTGTCTTGCTGAGGACAGAGTAAGAACCGGTATTTACTGTACTTAAGCTTCATATGAAGGTGGAGGCTGTGCAGGTACAAGAAACTGGCAGGAACAGGAGAGGTGAGGGATTGTGAGCAGAGGTTAGGAGCAAAAACAGGAGCTCTTCCTGGAAGGTGGAAAGGCATAGCACCAGAGAGCCTTTGGAAGTCAATGGAAATAATGCATCAGAATGAAGAAGCAGAGACAGAAATGAACAGAAGGCAAGAAGATAACAACAGAAAATCCCTACACCAGAAAAAAAAAAAGAGAGCGTGAAGGAGAGAGAAGCAACGAGGAAAGGTTTGTAACCACTTTCTTTAGCTTCTGGAACTGAAAACAGAAGGACTGTTTCTCCAGCTGTGAAATCCACCAACGAAGCATGTGTATCCATCCCCCTCTAGTGCCCAGGAGACGACAGCATTGCCATCACCTAGACTGTGAACTTGGCTGCTGGAAGCGTGCCAAATAAAGCACCTACCACTGCTGATGACCCAGGCAGAGCTTTCACTCAGAGACACCTCTCCTCTCCTGTGGCTGACTTATTCAAAATTCTGTATGGCAATATTTTTAAATTGTTAGAAGAAACCTGTATTTGCAAAATCAAGAATGAAAAAGTAAATTCAAATTGCTTGTGAAATCTTACTCCAGTCTCCTTCCGAACATGATCATAAACTCTTTTAATGACCTGGTTACAAACTCCTGTGGTTTCCCCTCAGGACTCCCTGCCTTACTTAGGGCAAAGAATGGCCTGTGCTGTGGGAGTTTGTTATGACTGTGAAATGGAGGAGGCTGCTGTCGGCTACGGCTCAGCTGCTTTTGTTGCAGCACCATCATTGCAGAACCTGAATTAAAATGGATCTGCAGGGCCAGGAACAATGCCCTTACAGTGAAATTGGATGAATGACACCTTACAGACTGTGGGCCAGCCATGTAAATTCAAGTGGCATTATTCCAGAGTAGTATTGTCCCAGGAAAAGATTGCTACTAACAGTGCTGACTGGAGTAAAAGATGATAGTTTTTCACAGTGGCAAATACAAGACCTGGGAAAGGTCACCACAGGCTGTGTCTCACACTTCCAAAATGATGTATAGTGCTGTAAGCTCTGAAAAATCAGTCTGTGCACACCTGAAGTGCAGGAAGCTTTCAGCAACTCTAATCTAGGTGTTTTCATTCCTCCTATGTAAAAGGAAGTGATAATAATGCCTTTCTTTTTAGACACATCTTTGAAGATTTTAATCAGTGTTTGTAAAGAGCTAACAAATACTGTACTTGAGAACATGAGGGAATCCCACTGAAAATTAATAAATTCAGTGTTCTATGCTAAATTCAGCAGCACACACTAAAATAATGGAGAAGCCTACACACTACAGGGAAGGGATAAATAGAGAAGATACTGAAGATCAAGCTTTAGTAAGCACCAAGTAAGGCAGTGATCCTGTAGCAAAAGTAACATGCCGTTTCCAGTGGTGGGATCCATCTTGCAAGAGAGTCACTTGCACTCTCTCTAGAGCATGGAGAGGGACATGCTCTGAGGGAGATATGCCTCCCTTCTCTCAGACACCTACCTTAGTTTTGGATAAATCACACTATGAAGTGCTTTACCTCTGCCTATTGATACGGCTAAGGAGCCCACCTGACCATTTGAGATTCACTGCCTAACTTCATATGGTAAAAATGAGATTAATCCTACCTCTGCGGCATATACAGAAGTGTTCTGGATCTGGTTTGCACCTGCAATACTAACTTTAATGTCTTCCAGTTAACGTCAGAAGCATGCTTGGATTTGCAGTCCCGGTCTTCTTTAAACAGTAGGTTTTGGACTTATGCTTTCAGCTAAACATGTATTTCTAATAACAAAAACCTGATCTAGGCTTGGAAACAAAGTTAATTCTGTGATTTTATTCATCTGCCCATAAATGCCTAAGAAGGCACACACAGGACATCACATTTATAAATCTATGTCCTATCTATATTATCTATGTTAATATTTCTATGGACTTTTTTTGTTTGGTTGGGTTTTTTTGTTTTTCCTGTGGAATGCCTTTCTTACCTCTTTTCTAGAAACAAAGATATTTAATTCAAAACCTAAAATTTCACTTTTGCTAGAAAGCACTTGTAAGTTACAATCTCAGACAATTTTATTTGCAGACAGGGCACTGTTGTAGGGTATGGGTGTGTGAAACGTGCAGTTCTTTACTTCACATTAATAGAGGCACACAAGGAAATATATGCCCCTTTTCTATCACAGGTCTGCTGATAAAAGCAGCCTGACTCAGGGGAAAAAATGGAGACAAGTTTCTATAATAAATGTATAGTCTAAAAAAGCATCAATTCCTTTAATGACAAAAAAGGGATCTCATTGAAGACAGTGTTACTATTTGTACAGAAATCCTCAATCTTTCCCAGTAGGCTAGGAGAGAGGAGGGTGAGTCAGTAGTTTGGTTTTGCTTGGGCTTGTTATCAACTGTTGTCCTTATTAGGTTGTGATTTTGAAAGTACAAGTTGTCATTCTTCCTGTGTTGTCTCTCTCTTTCTCTGCCTGGGGGGGTAGCAGAAATGTTGCAAGATGAAGCACTCCACATCTCACCTAAGATAAGAACATCTTCATCAAAGGAAGACATGGCCACAGCTATCTGCAAGTAATCTCAGGAGCCAAGAATGCCAAGCTTCAAGTAGCATGGGAATGGTCCCCTTTCAGTCACAGCAGAAACAGTGTGACCCACACACACTCATAAACTGTAGATTTTTACTTGGAGGGAAAAACGGAAATCTAGTGTGAAAAATAAAGGTCTTGTTTGTGCAGATGACCACACTGTGAAGGGTCCAATAATCTTTCCTTACCAGGATCTTATTAGCAATAAAACATAATCTGTCATACACCTATAACAGACAAATGTTTGCTTCCAAATATACAAATATCAGCTGGTGCCTTGGAACATAACTTGATGCAGTAGATGGCTGTGGTCACTGCGGCATGAGCAGGAGGTTGCAGATCTGTTGAGGAGCAATGCAGCTCCTGGGATCAAGACACAAAGTGTGATCACAGACAAGGAAGGGATGCTCTAACCAGGAGGAACAGTGGCACCATCTCTACTGTGCAGTGTTGTCTAGGAGCTCAGCACAACTGGGAGGGCAACCAAAGGTGTAAGAGTAAGTTGTCATTCCTGGTGACATGGTACATAATGGTGGTGTATCAGACCAGTCTGCTACCAAACACCACACTGTCATACAGAAGCGACCACAGAGGTGTTGCATGTGGCTCCTGACCATGCTGCTGTGGCACCCTGGACTGGCAGATGTTGGTACTATATTTCTTCTGGGATCTTGAGTCCCCACAGCTCTGCTACATCATCCTGTACAGTCCCTTCATCCCTAATCTATGTAGTTTTCACACTCCTCTGAGGCACCGAACATGTGAGCTCTGCACAGCTTTCTGAGGGTGTATGGATAGGTGTGGACTCCCTCGCCCACACTCCAAGTTGGACGAAAGCAAGCCAGTTCAGATCTGAAAGTCATGTATTTGCACAGATTCAACAGCTTGGGTACAGCCCTGGGCCACTCCAGCTACACAGATTCCAGAAGTGGGTGGCATCCAGTTGGCCTGGAAAGTGAGTGAGGCAAATGTGTGTCTGTCTGCACCTGTCCTGGTCAATATATATGAGCCAACAGCATCATTATTAGGAAAATAAGATTAGGGCAGGGACTAGGAAGGTCCTCCTACAACATCCAATCTGGTCTCACTCATCGTGGATATCAATTCTGTATATGATTGCATCCCCAAACTTATCAAGTTCCACCTGAAGATAATCTAGGATGTGTTTGCATACCCTCTTCCTAATAGGACAGTGCATAATGGGACAGAGCCTCCTGATCTGATGGCTGGAAACTTTCTAATTCCAGAACTTTCTAATTCCAATTCTAGATTGCTAACATTTTATTATATGCACATACTTTCTACTACCGGTATCAATTCAAACAACTTTTCTCACTCAAGGTGTTGGATATCCAAGATGTTTTTAGACAACAGTGGTGTTCCCTATCCATCTGCCTCTCCTACTCTGATAGGTTGCAACTTCTGGTCCACATCTCAGTCTCTTGTTTTTGACTGATAAGCTAACATTATGCTCACTTGACCTCCTCGATGAATCTCTCTGATACAGAGGCGAATCTCAGATTTGCTTCCATCTGTTCTTTCCTTCACCTGGAGGTCATTTTGTTTCCTGTTCTATGTCAGTATCACATAAGGCTTCATTGCTTCTTCTGAGACTCCACCTCCTAGCTATCTCAACCATATCTCCCTCTCCTCTGTTGCAACTGGCTTCCCTAATTTTCTCTTTTGCCATTCCATCATCTGCCTGCTTTTCCACATCCATTCCCATTACTGCAATTTAATTTCTCAATTTTTTCTTCTCTTATCAGTCTTTTTGTTTTTGTTTTTGTTTTGTAACTGCATCCTTCTTCCTCTCTTACCCTTCAGGTTGGTTTCCTAGATCCCAGCCTTAAAGAAAGGAGGAAAATTCTCAGATCTCCTCCTACAAATTGCTACACAAGCCACCCTTGCTGTTGTTTGTTTTGGGAAGGTAGAGCATTGCTTGCAAGAGTAATTTTTCCTTTAGTCTTGCCTATAACAGTCTTTCACAAGAAGCTGAATGTGTGCAGTCGTAGGCAGTAGCTTTGACAATACATATGAAACCACCAGTAGGTCTTGTACCACCTCCTGGCACATTTGAAGGAAAACAACCCTAGGCATTCTTCTACTGCAATGTAAATCATCCCAGTATCTTCAGACCTGAGCAAAACCATTCCTGTTTTCTATCTCATCCTCCTTCTTGCTATCATCTTTTCAGCATGCTAAGGAAAGTGTACTAAGAAAGCATACTTCTTTATTTCCACTAATCTCATCTCTGGGTGATGCGAGAAGCCTATCAGGAAGACAGAGCAGGATGTTAGATAGCATGAGTGTTCACAAAGTCATTGTATGCCTAGGAAATACACTTTGTTCTGCTGATCTCCAGAATATTTTGACTTCTCCAGCTAACTTGCTTCTGCTGTCCTGCCTGAGATCCCTTTTTCAAAGGAAACAGTTTTGAGTTAGTTCAGACTAAGGGTTTTCCTACTATTTTACAGTGAAAGATTATCCCTTCTTTGCATTCCAAAATATGTTTTAGTTTACTGAGGGTTCCTCAAAAGAAAGCACTGGAAAGTACAAATCTACAGTTTATTATTTAGGTAGCTTAAGAAAAACAAAACCAAACTGTTTCATGCTTTCTATAAAAAGGAGATGATGCACAATATCAATAGTTGGGGGTTTTTTTTTGGGGGGGGAAAGGGGGTTCAAGCAGATGATTTTTCAAGTTATTGTCTTTATTATATCCACCTCAGAAAGTAAATGGAAGATGACAAAATCCTGCAAAGGGGCTGAACTATGTCCTCTTGGACACAGCTTAGGAGAAATCAAAAAGGTGGTTGTGCCCACTCTCGCAAACAACTGTAAATTTTAAGGAGAATTCAGGAAGACTGAATCTTGTTTAGGTCCTTACATTATCAAAATATCACAATAAGTCAGAACATATTTATCCTCTTCTTGAGTAGACTTTCATATCTGATTGTAAAACAATGAAGGGACCAAAGGTACAAACAGAAATATTCAGGATTTCAGCTCAGCTGAGTAAGCAACTCTTGACACTTCTGATGAAACTGTAAAGAACAACATAAGGAAAACAGGCTGATAACATATAAATAGTGTTTCCTAGCTGCAGGCATATGGTAACCCACACTTGAATTATGCAGAGTGGAAAAACCTTTCCTTTGTGGAGATCCAAATATTTCATACTACTTATCTGTGGTTTTAAAAATATAAGGCTTGATCGTTATGATTGTTCCTCCCTTTCCCACAAAGATAAGTAAACCACCTCTGCCCCAGACCGAATCCCAGCATTAACCACTGTCCCGTTAGGCTCTGTGCTAGTGAAATCCCAGCAGCAGCATCAGGATGTGCAAACAGAGATCAGTTCCTGTGCAACCCACCCCAGGGCTCACAGTGCGCTGCAGGCTCCAGGGACAAATTGCAATGTGCACATGGCTTGCACTGCATGTTGCATTGCATAGCACCCACCTGCTCCCAGCAGCCCGTCCTTCGCAGAGCCTGCACAGCCCCACTGAACACAACCCCCTCTGAGAAATACACTTGCTTAGTGATTCCTGTTTTTCATCAATCTCTCAAAGACAAAAATGTTTGATTATTGAACGACTCACAGTGCACCAGAAAAAATACCGCTTGTTTGGTTTTGCAGTGTCCAAGCTCAATCTCCTAACACACTGCACTCCTCTCCCATGATCTCCAGGGCTGTGTTGCAACTTTCCTGGGAGGGCCATGATCTACACAGTTAGAAGGTAGAAACAGGGTAGGGTGATCTATAGATTGACTGCGAGACTGATCCATTGGGAGTACCAATACTGCTGTCAGATGCTAAGGCTGACAGCATGTTGAATGAGATTCAATCCTGCTTGGCAGCTTTCTGAAATCTGTAGCTATTATTTGTGAAGGGAAGAAACTGCTGTTGAAGATGACCTACCTTTTATGCTTACAGCCATGGTGGCCATGGGACTGTGATGAGCACAGGCATTGAGTATTTATATCTGGAAGGAATCTGATTTTCTGCAATCCAAGTTAATAGAACCTGTTGCTTAAGTCATCTTGTGGTACCATCGTTATTATTGGGTTTGGCATTTTTAACTATTGAAGATTCCTGTATCAGATAGAGAGTTTCCCACAAGATTGCCTATGTCTGAACTGTGTGGATACAACACAGTGACTAAAACTCAGAGACTAAGATTAAAAATATTGAATTTTAATTCAAGCAGACATGTGGACTTCACAGATAGTGAGGTTACAGTTTGTGTAGTTACTGTCAGTGTTTTCAGGCAATGCTGGGGCTGAACAGGAGGAACAAAGGACTCCTTGCTTCCAGAGGCAATTGCCTGACACGAGAGACACACTGTTAACAGTTCTCTGAGTTGCTACCACACATTTTTTTGTGAATAATGAATTTCCATCTCTTTACTGTCACTCACTCACTCACTGTCACTGTCATGTTAAAACTGCATTGAGCTGAATATCTCTGCTTATCAGACTAATCAATAACAAACCAACAAAACGTCTCTCTTGTGCTTCTCTTCCTCTCAGGCGTTAGCTTAGCAAATGGGAATGGCAAACTGCAGCTGTAAAATATTTTCTGGAATTGTTACTTCTCTGGCACTAGATTATAACATAAACATATGGAAAAATCTGCTTTGGGATTTTCCAGTTAAGCACGTGTGACAATACCTGTGGCACAGTTCCTACCAATAGCACTTGACAAGTTTGAGGGAACAAGGATAAATCTCTTAGAGGCTACTCTTCCAAGGGATTTAATTCCACATCTCTGGGAAATGCTGAGCAAAGATTTCCTTATCTCCTACAGAGTCACTAGTAGTGCAATTAACTTCCCATACATCAATCACTGAGTGAGTTATCAAGCAGGCAAGTTTTGCCCTGTGATTCCTGCCACCTACCCTCTCACCAGTGACATCCACTGCAATTCTAAAATCAGCAACCAGCTGGGTTGAGAGACACAAAAGTTGCTGGCAGTATAAATTCCCTGTCTTTTTACTTGGAGCTATCTGTCTGTCAGCCTGGGTGTCTAAGCCTTGTCAGTTCAATCCTTTTGTACCTATGCTATGTAAAAGGTCCCTATTTATAGCTGGATCCAGACAAAAGCGTAGCCCTTACAACCAAGGCTCTCAAAAGAATAATAAACTTTCTTGCCTTCCACCAATGCCTACTGAATTAGACTGGCCTAGGGGCTCCTTCCAGCAGTCAGATTTAGCCTGACCAGAAGCAGAGGTTAGAATAGTTAGATACACAACAGTGCTGATGTTTAATTTTAAAGAACTCCCAGTAGGATGAATATGCCTTGGGTTGTTTTTTCTTATTTCACAAAAGGATTGCACAAAAATGAATCTGAAGCAGTTTTGATGAAAGCAGTGAGTCCTGTTGATAAGTCATTTGATAATTAGCTAAACAAAGCTCTTGACAGTTCACAGTAGGAAATCTGATTCAAAAAGGGTGGAGAGAACAATCTGATAGATCTGTATTTCAACATATGTATTTGATCAAGTAAATTTTTATTGTTCCCTGCCACCTAATGGTATACATGAAAAATTACAAATCAGTAAGACAATTCTCAACTTATGCTATTTCTAATAGACTTTGATATATTTATTTAAATATAGAGAAAGATGAAAGTTAGTGATAAAAATGTGAATTACTATTGCTGACTTTCACTGAGGTCCAGGCTGCCTAAATTAGTCTAAATTCTGTGTTTTAGTGAAGCTGTATTTCTACATTAAATGCCTATGCTACCTATGGGTGCCACTGAAAACCTATTTAAAGATGTTCTGTTCATCTAAATGAAACGTAGGCAGAACTTTTTCATATACATATTTGAAACAATCTTTTATATAAACTTAGAAAGCTTTAATGAACAACATTGCCACAACCTAGCTGAATTTTTGAAATGGGGCATAGAAATGCTGAACCAATCCTAGATTTCCTAGAGTCATACAAATTGCATGAGTGTTAAGCATTCCTTCTCTTAGTGGTGACCAACAGAATTCTCAGGTACTCCATGGTGATGAAAATCATTAGTCAAAAGAGACTATAGAAAGATACACTCTTTCTATATTAAAATTAAAAAATGCACCTAGACATTTTTTTCTCAGATGAAGAAAATTGATTGGGTGAAGGAAAAGAGAAGTAATAATAAATACCACAACCATCTACTTTATTTAAAGACAGCTGCAAGTGGGTGACTGCAGTGGTGCAGACACCAGTGCTACACTGAAAGAAACCTTAGAATCGGAATGTGATCCGATATCTGAAACCTAGCCTAGAAAAAAATACCTAGAATATCCTATAACCGCACAGATGATCAAACTAAAAGGAACAGATATGTACAAGGAAAAAATCCCTTGCAGTTTGGAATAAATTTAGGCAAACTGACAGCTGAGTATGGGGTTTGGCTCTTACAAAATTAATAGCACAGGTATCCCTAAAGTATGATCTATTTTTGGGTAGCTTTGATTATTCACACTCTGACTACAGTTCTCTTCAATCTTCTCATGCTTGACAGCAAAGAAACATGGGGCTGGATACTGCACTGACTTACGCAATACTGCTTCTCTGGCTAGAGATATTAGTTCAACAAATGGCCAGGTGATGCACAGAAATTGATGTCTCCATGTGTAACAGTATGGCATATTTTACAATTTTATGGCAGCAGTAGGACTTTCACTTCTTCACCAGCTGGTAGAGTACAAATTCTGTATGTATAATTTCAGAAATTACTATTAACATTATGGGGTGATGGGAGATTTATTACTTTTGTAACTGATCACAGCTCCTACTCTGATCAGCAGCTAAAGGCCAGTCTGTGGCAAGGTGAACAGAATCTCAAACATTTATTTAAACCTGTTGAATGTGTTGCTTGGTACATGGTTATCTCTAGAGCAGCACCTGCCAGCAGCAGGCAGAACACTGTGGAAACCTGTTGGGAACTCATGTGATCCAAAGGTGACTTCACATCACCATTACTTAAAGCCATCTCTGTATATTTGTTTTTTGAACACTGCTTATAATGTCAGCTGTATGTATGTATATACATATATACAAAATACATTCAACGTACATCACTCCACTTGTTTCTGAATCTGATTAAGATTTTTGGCATAGTTTTCTGACCAGTCAAATCAATTTTCACTTATTACTGAACAACAACAGGCATTTTAGAACTGCAAGGCATTAATAAGATTATTTCAGTATGACTTCACCCGGTAGTTTTGCTATCAAGATCATAACTTCTGCTTGAGCTACAGTATCTCTTCTACAAAGAAATCTAGTTATGATTTGAAGAGTGGAAGTGATGAGAATCCAGCATGTTCTCAGGTAAATTGTTCCTACATTTAACTATCCCCAGGATAAAAATGTGATCCCCGTTCCTTATACAAATTGGATTTCATGATGACTTTTTTTGGCATTAGAATTATGAGCTGTCAACTATTAGGAATCATTTCCCTGTACAGGTATTTCTAGATTGAGTCAGTAGAAAATAGAGTTAAATATGCTCTGCAGTTTCAAGGCAATTAAAACTGATTGAATTAAACAGAGGAGTGGGATTCTCATCCTGTAATTATGAAACACTGAAATGTCGCATAAAGAAAGCTGAATAATGTCTCTATGGATAGACACTGCAGTTTCTAGCCTTGATTCACTTAATGTTATGAATTACTCATGTAATTTTAAAATAGAACTGTCTTCAACTTAAGTGTGCAGTGTTTAAAAATCTAAAACACAGCTGGGGATGAAACCCACAGTTACTATTCCAGACTCAGCGGGAAGCACTGTCTTACCACAGAGGTGGGTCATATGGCACAAGTAACTGGATGATTTCTGACCTTACATGCAAATGAGCACAAAACTACTCCATTAAAGCTTCTTTTCCTTTTTTTTTCTGCTCTCTGCCAGACTACAACTTGTCTGGTTCCAGATAGATTGCCCCAACCTGCTTTTTATCAAAGTGTAAAATAATAATTTCTCTGCTAAACTGCAAAAGGGTCCCTGGCTTTCATGCTACCTAAAATGAAACCATTTACTTCTAAGTCCTGTTGATCAAAACTATTGCTTGCCTTGTTCAGTTTGTCTTACTCATTCTTAGGGGTAAGACAACCCTTTCTGTTCCCACATTTAATCTGTACAGGACTGATAATAAAACCAGTCAAGTCAAATGCTACAACTTATCCTTCTCACGTATCCAAGAAAGACTGTCCCTAGTCAGCAAAATACCCCATTTGTCTGAGAGGGGAGGAATGGGAGAAAACAGCTCCAAAGTACCAGCACAGAAAAATAAGGACAAAGCAGACAATAATTAGGGTAGCAGGAAGACAGAAGACAGCAAACACATGAAAACAGCTGTAGTGCCAAGACCCAGGATCAGTGTGACAAGAGTGCTTACTAACAGCTCCTATTAGAGGGGGTGAATCAGCTAATCAACTGTTGGGGTGGAAACATGCAACAGGGAGGAAAACTTACAGCAACACTATAGCATGTCAGACAGAAGTGACAAGACAACAACTGTGCTCGAAGGAATGCAACAGAAATCACCTGGATGCTTTATCATCTACAGAAATGTAATTTCAGTAAAGTAACACCTACTGGGAAATGTGATAAGTTTAAGGTTCAGCTGCAAGCTATGTAAATATTTTGAGAGATTTTGAAATAGAATAGTAGACTTGGAGCCATATGTTTATGTCCAAATCCAATACTGCAGCTTGCTTACAATTAGATCCACGTCAATCAGAGGCAACAACATAGACTTCAAAGGAGTTACATCTGATTGATGCTGGCACAAATATGGGCATAATCTGGTCTGTGTCAGTAGGGTCTGCAATCACCATCAGATCCTCATTAATTGCTCTGCATGATTATTCACAAATAATAGTAATCCCTGCCAGAGTTTTTAAATGGTTGTCAAAAATACTAAGGATGTGCAAAATGACTAATACACACAGATGGGGAATGCAGCTGATTTCAGCTCTTAATATCTGCTGTACAGATTTAACAGAAGTGGCCCTAAGTGATTGAACAACTTCCAAAAGAGAAAAATGTCTTCAAAATGTAATTGAAGTTGCTGGAATATCATAATGCATAATGCATAATGCATGCAACAACGTGGATGTAATTATTACCCCACCAGAGCTGGAAAGACATGAATGCTGGGACTCAACTCCACTAAAATATTGGTCAGCCAAAGTACATTGGGATAAACCTCTCTGATTGAGATAAACCTCTCTGATTGCCCCCTTTTTTTTTTTTAGTACCAGTGCAAATATCCAAGGCCATGTGGACAAACCATCTTTTGTACTCAAAAGACAATAATAATTCAGGTGTTAGTATACCTACAGATACTTTTTTCTCTTTCACCTAGGTCTGACTAGCAGGTGAACACATCTTACTGAAGATATTTCTTCTTTCCACCCTTCCATCATAAATGCTGTAGCTTCCTCTGTAAGATACTGGGCCACATGACCATTCTTTTCCTTTTCAAGTTCCATGTATCACCAGGTATAGGAGACAAGAGTCTCTGAACTAAGGAAGGAGTATCTTTATCTGTCTGTGCTGAAAATTGAAGCCTCTCCTACAAGGTCATCACCACATTTTATAAATAACAGCATGGCATATACTAACTGTACATAAAGAGAATATATCTTACAGTTTATAATATGAGTTTAGCAATTCACAGATCCAACAACTGAAATATTAGTAATAGACGACAGACTCACATGTAAAGGAATTCCTTTCTATACTATTGCTCTCCATTTTTAAGTTTTGCAGATCTTGCCACAACGATGTGAAATATAGCTAAATTCCTCCTACTCAGATACACTGCTTTCTGAAAGAAACACAATTATTTGAATACTAAACTTGGATATTTGTAATATCTTGCACTATTAGCAATATATATTACATGATTATATATCACTTGATGGTTATGATGTTTTCCAGGTACTAAACTTTTTCAAACATCTATGTGTAGCCTTCAGGTGAAGCTGAAAGCAACCTCAATATTTGACATTTATACTCCTCGTTCATTGCAAAGATGGATTTTCTATTACTTATTAAAATTCTCACCCCTTTAGAAACTTAAATAGTGACTTGCTTCCCTGGGACATACTGGAATATGTTCAAACTTGTTTGATGCCATGATCAATCACTCAAAATTTGAGTGCATTGTCAGCAGTTTCTAAGGATAAAGGGCATGTTAAAGAGCAAGTGGATGGTCTTCCTAGTTAGCAGCAGGATTAAGCCTTTTATTTTGCACAAATCCTAATGATTAAGAAATTCTAAGTCAACATGAAAAAAAATTTCACAAAATACATAATGAAACAATAGTCTTCACTGAAATGGAACTGTGGTCATTACAGGGATTTTCAGTAATGGCTTGGAACTCAGAAAAAAAAGAATATCTAATCATAACAGTTATACATATTTTAAATTAGACATGACATCTCATATTCCAGTATTTAAACTAGGCCCTGTTCATACAGGGTTACATATGAGCCCTCTCATTTGGAAGAGGTGATGCCATATAGACATCATTCTAATTTCGAGCCTTTTCCTTTGAGGCATGGTTTTGAGTTAGAGCTCTTGGAGCAAAGTAAAAATGCTAACCAGCATGGTTGCTCTTACAGATAATATCAAAACAGACAGGGAAGAACAACTCAAAGCTTGTCACGTGTTGGAGGCTGCATGAAAGGGGTTGATGAAGAGGTATGCACACGGACAAGATGTGAAGCACTGACAAAAGGGAAAGGATTGATGTGGAGACAACTAAAAGGCAGCAAGGATGGCTGCACAGAGGAAGCTACGAAGGCTGCAGAAGTAGACCAAGAAGATTCACCTGGATGATGGAAGGAATGTGAGGTGTTCACTTTGGTAAGGAGAACATTAGAAAGAATGTTTTTATAAAACCTTACAAAGAAAATAAGTGCATATGAAAGATCATAATTTCAATAAAATATTGTAGTGAAGGTATGAGCAAGAGTGTTTGGAAGAAAAGAACTTGGAAAAAATTAATTAAAAATAAGACAGACTGAGAGCCAGGTTGGATGGGCAGGTGAGAGGGGTTTTGAGAGACAGAGTGTAATATCTGCAGATCTGTGAATTCTTTTTACCCTTCTGGGGCACCTGCTGGCATAGCATTTGAGGATTTCAGATATTGGTGAAGGGAGCCTAGAAGAAAGATGGAGAGATTTCCAAGGGCATATAGAGACAGGATAAGGGGGAATGGATCCAAACTGGAAGAGTATAGGTTTAGATTGGATATCAGGAAAAAAAGTCGTTACTGCAAGAATGGCGAAGCACTGGAACAGGTGGCCCAGAGAAGCTGCGGATGTCCCATCCATAGAAGCGCTCACCGCCAGGTTGGATGGGGCTCTGAGCAACCTTGCCCTGCCCCTGGCAGATTGTTGGAACTAGATCATCTTTAAGGTCCCTTCCAACCCAAACCAGTCTACGATTTGTCGATTCTGGGGTGGCGACACGACAACCCCTGCAGTGGAAGAAAAGAGAAGAGTTTAAGGGGAGAGGTGCAGCCTTTGGTTTCAGCTGCGACTGTGACTGCACCGAGGGGGCGGCGAGGCCCCCTCTGGCCGTGCCTATGCCTGCGGCGGCCATGGCTGTGCCTGTGCCTGTGGCCATGGCTTGTGGCCGTACCTACTACTACACCTGCGGCTGTGGCTGTCCCTACAGCTGTGCCCGTGGGCGCGCTCCCGCCCTCAGGGCGCGCTCCCGCTCACGGCTGCCGCGTGCCGCGCGCGCCCCACTAGCCCCGCCCCTCCGGCCCCGCCCCCGCGCGCAGCAGAGCGCCCTTCTCTCCCCTTCCTCCCTCCCACTCCCCCACCCACCACGGAGCCGCCTCTGATTGGCCCGTGTCCCGGCGGCGCTGGCCAATCGGAGGCCGGCCCGGGACCCCGCCTCTTTAGAACCTGGCGGCGGCGGCGCGGCCGGGGACAGCGGCGATGGCGGCGGCGGGGCGGGCGCTGCGCGCGGCGCTCCCCTGCGGGCTCTGGGGCCGCCTGGCCCCGCTGCCGGGCGCGCCCCGCCGGGGCGCTGCGCACTTCGCTTTCCAGCCGGACCCGGCGCCCAGCGAGTACGGTGAGAGCGCGGCTGGGCCGGGGTCCACCCCGCGGGCCGGCCTCAACCTCGCTCTGCTGCCGGGTCCGCCCTGTCGCCCCCGCCTTCTTGGGGGAGGCCGCCAACAACCCCGTCTGGGATGGGAGGGAGGCAGGCAGGCAGAGCCCGCCGAGGGCCCGGTGGGGCGCTGCGAGTCGGGCCTCGGGCGGCGGAGGCATCCGCGTGGCCGCGTGACCCCGCTGCGTCCTCGGCGCTTCCACGCTCGGGTGTCCCGCAGAAATCCTGGGCTGTGGGTGGGAAGGCCCCTGTGGGCCGCTGGCGGGGCCGGGGGTGCCGCAGGCCCCCTCGGCGCGGGGCGTGGTGAAGTGTTTCGGGCTGCCAGAGCTGCGGTAGATGGGCCCATCGTGTGCTCAGACCTGCAAGGCCATCCACGGCCCCTGTCCTGTTCCACAAGCTTCTAACAGTAACTTACTGACTTGACATCTATCCCGGTTTTTGTACTGCGTGCTTAGGTCATGAGTGTGATAATAAATCTATGATGAATAAAGACTGCTGTCCGCTGAAAGGTTCGAGGTCATCCTCGTGGTCACATGGTTGAGAGTAAACACAGATAACTTGGAAATGAACAGCGCAGGTCGTTTGACTTTTATTTCTGAGATGCATCCCTGCAAATGGCTGGTGCTGAGTTCACCTGGAAGAAGCCTGACAGCTGCAGAACATCTGTTTCTATCACATGAACCTCAATATCCTCTAGAAAACTTGTTACTTAGTGGGATACCTTGGTGTTGCATCTTGGTCATGACCAATAGAAACAGAGTTTTCTCTGGTAGTGATAAAGATGTACAGGCATCCAAGGTGCCACTGGTGAAGCACATGTATGGCAGGTTCCTGCTTGAAGTCATGTGAAGAAGCTCTGATGTGGCATGCCAGTTATTGCCATTTATTAATAGAAAACTAATTCCCTGTGAGTTAAAATACACTTTGAAATTATGCGAAAAGTAGTGGAAGTGAAATAAAGTTTTGTCTATACTGATCCTGATATTGTTGAGATAATAATGCTTTTCCAACTTCGCTGTTCAAATCTGAAAGGCACAATTAGATCCCCCTTTCCTGTGTGGGCTGTTTTACAAAGGCCTGTTTTATAAGCAAGAGAAGCAGGTTAGAACTATCATGGTGAGAAGTTTCTCACAGTAGCTTAAGTAATAGCCATTTATATCAAATACTGGAAGGATGGTATCTTGTAGAAAAGATAACCTAAGTACTAATGTGGATGACTTGGGAAAGAGAGAAACAGCTGCTGTTCCCCAGCTTTTCTTTTCTTGAATTTGTAAATTTTGTTCAGTAGGGATTTTGTATAACTTGAACAGTTCCCGTACCTTTTTTTTTTTTTACATTTTCCTTTCCTTAAAGGGCCTTGTAAAGTATAACAAGTGAAGTTACCAAGCACAGGAATGTCTAGGAAGGTGGCTACTCAGGTGTGGCATGACATGAGTCTTTAACAAAAAATACTGACATTAATTAACAATTTAGAAGAAAGGGAAGCTGAACATTTGTTGAGAGGTACTGTAACTACTGGAAAAAGAATGTAGTTCTCCTTCCTGAATTCTATCACTTGTTATGTTTGTGTGGGATCTTCACGTAACCGTCTTATTTATTTATTTAATTTTACACACTGTAGTGTTGGTAGGTAGCATTCTCCTGGTCTGTGGCTTCTAGTCATGACTTAGAGGTTTTGCAAGTTAAAGAGCTACCAAATGTCAGCCAAGCAATTTCTTACTTTCTTGCTTTCTTTTAAGAATTATTTTATTTGCTTGGAGAATCTGAATTGGTCACAGTAGTGAGAACCAGGCTGTTGTTTTGATCCATCTTTGCTTTCAGGCCTCCTTGTTTTTCCCCGTGGTGCTGGAATGAAGAGGGGCACTCTGGTAGCCTTTCTTGGTTTGAATTAAAATTCAAAGATTTTAAGACAGCTTGCTTTTCTTCAGCAAAGTAAACCAAGTTTCTTTCTTTGAACGATGGATTTGATGCTTCAGACACTTACTAACTGCAGTGCACAGAGCAGGCCAGTGGTCTAGAAAACTTCTGATAACAATAGGTGTCTGTAAATGGGAAAGGCTGGAGCTTTAAAAATTGTGATTAAAGAATGATAAAATAAGCTTCATGAGATCTGGTGAATTTTAGCAGGGGGGGATCCCAGACCTCAAAACAATAGTACGTTGGTTTCTTCCTTTGAAAAGGAAGTCATTGTTCCCAGTGTTTGGCTGAGCATTGCAAAACTGCATTTGCTCTAGGCAAGAGCATAGTTTTTTGAAAGGAAAATTGGATCCAGGGTAGTAGAATTACAGTCCCTGGGAAGGCAAGGTATACAATGCTCAATCCCATCTATCCTATAATTTAAGTTTATTCAGCAAATGAATCTTGGGTATTCCTAACAGGGATCTTGTTTTTAATGGTAAAGTTTTTAGACATGCTTGCACCAGTGTTTTCTAATGTACTTTGTGTTTTGAACCAAATTGAATTGCTGATGATCACTTTCACACAGGGCAAACTCAGAAGATGAATCTCTTCCAGTCCATAACAAGTGCCTTGGACAATGCTTTAGCCAAAGATCCAACTGCAGGTACCTTATACTTGTTAGTGTGTTTTGCTTTGTGTTTTGGTTTACCTGTGTACAATATTTAATGTATTTCTCAAGGCCTTTAAAGTTTTCTAGTAAGTTATTTCTACACTTCGATCTCAAATCTCAAAAATGTGTTGCATTAACAGATTACTAATGGATTGTATGGTCTAAGATGCAGTTGTATCTTCTGTATTCGCTCTGTGTATTTCATTTGAAAGTGAGGACAGAAGATACATTATTTAACATGCTTATAAGTATTATTGATGAGAACTGTACTTAAGGGCAGCTTGAGTCCCACCAGTAGGAGTTTTAAAAATGTAAACGTTACTTGTAAATTTCTTAAACTTTCTCTAAAACCGGTATTTTTTTTGAGACCATATATTCCTCACTCCATACATTCTGCTTTCTTCTGCCCTCCAAAATTAATTTATAGCTTTACAGATATCTGTTCATTGTTGTGCATAGGCAGTATAAGATTTGCTAGGCTTTTGCAGTCTGGATAACCCAAAACTTGAAGATGCTGCTTCATTATAGTGGGATTTAAAAGGCTTGTCCTAAACTCTTGCACAAAACTATTTAGTCCACTTTTAATTCTTATCTATAACAGGAGGTCTTTTGCTTCTGTTGTCCTAACAAAGGCATGATGATGGCCAGATATCTGAAGGAGATGCTTCAGAACACAGCTGCAAAGTCTTCCTCATCTTGTGTAATTTTGGGTTTTCTTTTAAGTATGTTAGTAACGCTTTTTGGCACTGCTTGAACCACTGCTCAACCTAAAGTCTGACTAATTGTCTGATCTGTTGGGACAAATTCCGTGTTGTCTGTCCAGTACTATGCCTGTATACATTCCCTCTCAATCTACAGCTGTGTTATATGCACCTCGATTAGATTAAACTTAGACAACTGAGGGTAAATTAGGGCCGAGAACAGATTTTAGTACCACTTCTATAGAATCTGCCATATAAAAGCAAGTAGAATGTTAGTCCAGCAGGAACCTAGACTCATATATAATGTTCAGCCTTTAGAGAACCAGTTGCTCTAAGGTTCCAGTCTTGCTCATCAGCTTTGCAGGGCTGAGTCTTTGTAAAGCCCTTTGCAAGACCATGTTGGAGTTCTACAGTGCAGACGTGAGTTCTCGGAATCGCTGCACTTACTGAATTAATTAGGACTTTTCGCAATAGAAAACATCCTTCATATGTTTTTTGTTGTATGGGAATTGAGCAATTGTTTAAGTGTGGAAATCCTCATACTTGTGTTGATGAGAATTAGAATCTCTCCAGGAAAATATATTTCAGTGGCTAAACTGAGTAAATCCATTCAAGTTTGTGGATACCAGCATTAAATGGGAATATTTTTTGTAGATGCCAGCTGGCTCAAAAGTAAGGAGCCATATGGTAACAGAAAGGTTTTAGTACATTAAATCCCTCACAAATTATTGCTAAAAATTAATTAGAGAAGTGATCTAGGGACATAGTTCAATCATACACCCCGTGAATGCATTCATTTTATATCATTATAGAAGTTATTTTTCTTTAAGTGGTGTCATTGATGTGATTAGCACAAGAATCTTAATCCCTTTTAGTGATTCCAACCAGAAATTTATTTTATTTAATTAAGAATAGTATTTGAAAGGCAAGAAGGTTAACTTATTATTTTGTGTCCTTTGGAATATGGAGAATATTGAGGAATTGGGGAATAATCAGAACTGACCCTAGTTCATGCAAGCAGCTGTTGGTGATACTGCTGCACATCTTACATGCTTAAAAAATTGAAATGTGCAATACTTGTTTCTGTGAAATAAATAATAAAACTGTTTTAAGAAAAATTAGACATAACCGTTCCATAAATTCAAAGAAAAAAACCGAAACAGATTAGTTGATATGAAGCTAAGTTTTAAAGGCAAATACTTTTCGTGATAAAACTTTATTGACCACAAGAATAGCAGTGTTAAATACTGAGAACTGTCCTAGTTGATAAATAGTCATAGTTTCTGTAGGAGTTTCTTAGAAGTCATTCTTCAGGGATCTGGCAAGTATATTTGGAGAAGGTTTGAAACTTCATATTGGATTGGTATTTTGAAAAAAACTTCACTTTGATGATTTTCAAAACACTATATTACTGAAATCTGTGGATGAAGAATGTAAATGGTTACCAGTTGAAACAGAAGGCTTAATTTCAATGACTCTGTAGTGACTGAATGTGATTGCTTTTTGGAATTTTACTCATTTAGACACTGTGTTGTTATAGGATATTTCAGAAAAACAATTAGTTTAATGAAACCCTAACAGAATCAGTTTTGTAAATTCTGTTTTGAGACAGCTGTGTTGGTGTTCTGATTTCTCATTAACCTTGGTTCTTCATTTGTTATAGTCAGGCTGTGCATAAGAAGTGCTTAGATCTAAATAAATCTTGAAATGACATGAAATTTTAAGTGTTACTTTTTTTAGTGTCTCATATAAAAAGCCTTTGGAACATGATCATTTATAAGTAAGATGTGTTGGAGTAATATTAGCCTCCCCTGCTGTTCTTCTTTTCAGTTGTATTTGGTGAAGACGTGGCCTTTGGTGGAGTCTTCAGATGTACAGTTGGCTTGCGAGACAAATATGGTAAGTTAATTTATAAATCTGACATCAGTTTCATATTAACATCTCTGCTCTTTTTTTTATCCATCTTGCTATGACAAGTACTGTTACTGGAATGCTGAAAAACCGTAAAATCAATGTTTCATGTATGGCAGGCTACTTAGTGCACAGCATTTTACAGATCTTGGAAGCTGGTTGTGGATACAGTAACATGATACAGCTTTTAATTTGGCAATTGCTACTCCCCCCCTGCAAATGCTACTCCCCCACTGGGCTGTTAAAGAGGAGGTTATAAAATATTAGGTTTCAGCAGCTTACTTTCTTCAAGGCACAGAGATGACTGGGACGTTTTGCAGCTAGTGGTTAAATCTGTTTAATGATAATAAAGATATGTTACAGCCATCTAGGGGAACAAAGATCCACATTTTTTTTGAGCAAACCAAGAAAGGGAGAGGACAAAGACTATACTTATAAGAAGTTTCAGAAACACAACCATTTTTTGTTGCCTTGCTTCTCTGCATCAATTATTATGTGCATGTTCTCTTGCTCTCTAGTTTACACGTTAATGTTCAAATAATTTGGATAGAACTTCTGTTAGCAATGATCTTTAGTGCTGCTTGTTGAGATTGAGTTACAGTTCTGTAACTGGTGTGATATGTTGTCTCTGTGTACTAGACTCCATAAGAAAACCAGGCCTCTGAGACAGGAACCAGTTGCTGGAAACATAGGCAACAGAAGACATTGTTTGGGAAATAAGCAGCAGGAACAGATGGTTGCATAAGCAACTTTCTTGGGGCTTAGTGAACATCTCCAGTTTAAAAGACAGAAGGGACAAACTTTATTTGTAAGGGTGGTGCTTTGAGGGTCATTTGATGGGGTTTTTGATGTAAGACAGTCATATAATATTGGAATGAAGGAAAGAGATGATTTAATCTTTGTTGTAGCATTTTATTGATAGTGTATTCCAAAGTGCCAGTGCTGTTCAAAGACTCTGTGACAGCCCTGAGAGAGCACAGGGGGTCTGTTGAGGGAGTGCAAAGGACTGTTTACCCTGTCCTCATCAGGATGATAACCAGCAGTCACAGCACATCAGCAGCCTAGCTAGAATCAGGTTTATTTCATGGGTATAATGACAAAGATTTTAAATTAGATTTTTGAGGAATCTGTGATGTGACTTTGGGAATATTTGGAAAGAACTCCTTTAAAGTGTGAGAGGGAACATGAGAATTGGGGAAGTACTTATATGAACACTGAACAAGGACTAATGACACTGGTATTGCCATTTGCTCAAAAAGGGTACTGACCTCTTCAGGGTGAATAAGAGGATAGATTTTATGAGGAAAAACTAAGAAGTACTCTTGTTTCATGGGATTGTAAAGTAAAATGGGTACGTATATAAAGTGTTGGTCAGATCAGATTAACAAGGTAGGACTCTGCCTCTTCACATTCATTCAGACTATTGCAAAGATCATACTTGCTAGAGGAAAAGTGTGTCAGCTAGAAGAGAAAATTTGAAATTTTGAAAAAAAATTGACATTTGAAAAATTTGAAAAGCTTTTTGATGTTTTCCTACATTTATAAAAGATTTTGCAGATTCTGGTGTTTGGCCTAGGTGAAAAGTGAACTGAAGATGTTGATAGTGATTGAGGGAGAGGGAGGTGGAGAAGGCAGAGCTTGATGTGGGTGTTTGACCCTGGCTAGAGGCCAGTACCCACCAAAGCTGCTCTATTACTCCCCTCCTCAACTGGACATAGGAGAGAAAATATAGCAAAAGGCTCATGAGTTGATACAAGGATATGGAAAGGTCACAAACTGATTACTGCCATGGGCAAAACAGACTTACAGAAATCGGTTGAATTTATTACCAATCAAAATCAGAATAGGATAATGAGAAATAAAACAAATCTTAAAAACATGTTCCCTCTACCCCTCCCTCCTTTCTGGGCTTAACTTCACTCCTGATTCTCTACCTCCTCCTCCCCCACTGCAGCACAGGGAAACAGAGAATTGGGGTTATGGTCAGTTCATCACTTGTTGTCTGCCACTGCTTCTTCCTCAGGGAGACAAGTGCTTTCCCTGCTCCAACGTGGAGTCCCTCCCATGGGAGACAGTTCTCCATGAACTTCTCTAGCATGACTCTTTCCCCTGGGTTGCAGTTCTTCATTAAGTGCTCCAGCGTGGGTCCTTTCCACAAGGTGCAGTCCTTCAGGAACAGGCTGCTCCAGCGTGGTCCCACATAGGGTCACAAACCTGCCAGCAAAGCTACTCCGGTATGAGCTCCTCTCTCCACAGGGCCACAGGTTCTGCCAGGAGCTGCTCCAGTGCAGGCTTCCCACAGGTTTACAACCTTTTTTTTTGGCATCCATCTGCTCCAATGTGGGTTCCTCGAGGGGGCTGCAGGTGGGTCTCTTCCCCCATCGTGGTCTGCAGGGGCACAGCCACCTCACCATGGTATCCACCACAGGCTGCAGGTGAATCTCTGCTTTGGCATCTGGAGCACCTCCTCCCCCTGCTGCTTCACTGGCCTTGGGGCCTGCAGGGCTGTTCCTCTCACGTATTTTCACTCTGCTCTTGTCTGAGCACAATCATGGCCGTGCCATAACTTTTTTTGTTTCCTTCTTATATAGCCCTTGGCCAGAGGTGGGTCTGTCCTGGAGCTGACTGACGTTGGCCCTCTTGGACACAGGGGAAGTTCCTGGCAGCTTCTCACAGAAGCTACCCCATCACTCTTCCCCTTCTATCAAAACCTGGCCATGCAAACCCAATATGCAGGAAAAATAAAAGTTCTTTATGATGCTGCTGAGGTGCACATAAGTAAATGAAGACAATATCTGAACTGAAGTTTGAACAGAAAGAGTGTCTGAAGATAAGGTCCTGGATTCAGGACTCATTTACTGAATGGTAATTCAGCTTTGTAAGGCAGGTAAGAGGACGTGTAACTCAGCTTCTTTCTTCATTCAGTAGAAAACAGGCAGTGACTGAAGAGGGAATGCCAAAGATGAATTGGAGGTGGTACTGAAAATGTAGTTACAATGCTGAGGAGAAACAGAAAAGACTGAAAGTGCAAAAATTGAAAGAATACAATGTTTTGAAGGATGTGTCTGCCTATCAGTGTAGTCTCAGAGATTAAATAAGTTCTAGATGGAATGCTTGTTTTATGAAAAGGCTAGATTCCTTGTAAAATAAGGAGAAATTCCAGATGGAAGTGACAACCAACCAACCTGATGAATCTTATGAGGAAGATTACATACACTTACTGACTCTTTCCCCATTCCCCTCCTGAATTTACTGTCAAATTAATAATAAGTGATACAAGTAATATAATATGAGGTTGTTTGTATATGTTGATATAAAATATGAAGGAATTAATGGGGTTTTTTTCTCCTGTCCTGGAAGAGGGAGGCTGACTTTTTTTTTCATTTGTTTAGTTTCTTTTCCTTGTAGATAATTAAAATCACTAGGTGGCAGTCTATGCCTGTAAGTTGTTATTTTGGTACAAATTGGTAGTTCCTTTGTAAGCACTTTTATAGAGGTCAAGGTATAAATATCATCTAATATTACAGTAGGAAGAATTTAATATATTAATACTCAGTAGCAGTATTATAGAGATGTTGGTTGCCGTCCAGAATGTTACTGAAGTCTCTCTGGAGAGACAGAGAAGAAATTTGCTTTTAGAATAAATTTGTCATTAAATATAAAAGCTGCCTCTTTCCTTTTTTTTTTTCCAGTGCAGTATTATGTTGCATAAGCACAGCCAGAGGCCTATACTAGTAAGTGAAGGAAAGCTCATTGACTTTTTAAGGAAATAAATCCAACCTTTTGATCAGATGAATTTTTAACATGCTACCAGGAATTTTGTTTAAAAATATTTAGTTAAGAAATCGTATGTAAATAAGTCAGTGTGTGGAAGTTTCATTTCCGTGATAGTATGACTAAAGGTAGTGTGTTTGTTCCTATAAATCTTATGTCTAGATCTGAAATAGTGATTCCGGTTTTCTGGCATTGAATTGAACGCTTAAAAATCTGTCGCTGTATAATCAATCCTCCATTCTGAAAATGAGTAGACTTTCTGAAATATTTATGCAGAATGCTCCTTTCAGATAAGGGAAGTAAGTGTTGTACAGTTATTTTCCTTTGTCCCCTCCCTCTGGTCTGGTACACTGGAAGGCATATTCATGTTTATTTCTTATCTCCTTCCCCATCACCCTCTGACAGGTTTTTGATTGTCACCGTTTTGCAGAAGTTATATCCTCTAACCTCTAGAGTATCTTTATTGAAATAAGGCATGCCTGCTGTTCTGTAGTCCTACTCTCTGGAGGTGTTTCCTGTCTTTAGAGCAGTGTGATGCAAACTGCCTCCTGTATTTTTATAGCCTAGGTAATGTGTGCAGGCATTTTAATTTTTTTTTTTTTAAAGGGAAGTACATTATTATTTCAATCCTTGGTATCTATTTGTCCTTGAGTCTGCAAATGCATTTGAAACAATGATCTTGGAGTGGGAATACATATCCCATTGCTCTGCCTGAAGTGTGAAATAAAGTTGCAACATGTAAAGATCAGTATCATCCATGTTACGGAATATATAGAGGAGATCAGAGGTAGGAATTAGGTCATGGGAGATAAAGAAATGGGAGGAGAAAAACAGAGGCAAAAATAAGGTAAAAATGGAGAAAGTGGACAGAAGTGAAGACTGAGAAACAAGAATAGCAGAAATAGTGATTGACAAGGAATGTCACTCAGAAGAATGCTAGGGCAGGTTTTTTTGTGTAACTCAAAAAAATACCAAAAAATCTATCTATCTGTCCCACTGTGGCCAAGAAAGGAAAATTACATAAACAGGGGCAGTGAGGTGTATTTATATAAAATACCTTTCCTTGAATGGTCTTTCTGCTGTTCTCTGAACACCTACAGCTTCAGGGCTTCCTTTTCTTTCACACCGTTCTGGCCTGCACTTGAAGGGAGGCTCTAATGTGCACTTGCTGCCATGTCAAGAGATTGTCCTTCATGAGGGTAAGGATCAGGAGCTTCCTGACTATTTTAGAGCTCGATGTTTTGAGAATGTGGAATAGGATCAGTCCTTGCTCAGAACTTGGAGAGTCCAACAGAAAAAAGGTGAGCTTGGCAGGTCTTTCCCATAGCAGTGCTTGGGTAGAGGGTGACTTCTTTTTGGGTTTATATGTTCACTTTTACAGATGAAGTTTGCAAATTTTTTGAGGTTCTGCTCAATTCCTTATTGCACAGCAGCCTGCAGTTCCTTGTCATGCAATGTTCTTCTATTTGCCATTGAGGGAATTTAGGCAACTGTAAGTTAGATTCCCAATATTTGCAGGCCTGAATAGATTGTTTTCTAAGATTTTGAGCTATTGAAAATTATTTTTGACTGAAAGAGTAGTGTAAATGACTCTTTTATTTTCAATAGGGAATTCCTGAATAATGCCATTTTAATTCCCTTGCAACTATTTGCAAATGCAGGTAGAATGTGACTACTTTGAATGGGAGTTTTTATTTCAGAGATTCTCTCAGTTCCTCGAGGATGTCACTCTGGAGGATGGCAAATGCTTGCCCAGGGTATGAGAGACTTGGCCTAGTGCTGTCCCTCCGGAGTTCTGAACTTAGTCCACAAAGAATTGACTGAGATGCCGAAGCTGATCTTTATAGTGATACAGAAGAAACGGTTTTGTCAGCAGTTCTTTTGAAATGTTTTGGAATTAATTTGTCTTTTGCTCATGTGATTCATTTGTCACTGTTTGGGATCCTCTGTGTGATAGTAGAGTGAACAAGAGGAAGATAAGTTTCTTCCTTTCTGGATTAATGTCCCATCACTGGTGGGAGGGTTTTTGACTCATGGCTTTTTATTTTTCATCTGTTCTGTTTGGTCTCTGTTACTGCTGATCCCCTCCTTTTGTTTGTCGGCGCACACAGAGATGTACTGCCCACAGTAGCTCACGGTGCTCTCAAACACAGTCAGTTAGAACAAAGTGCCTTTCCCAAGGTTTCTGTGTAATATTGCTAAAATGTTCTAGAGTGATGTTTGCTGCCTTTGTTAGTAATGCAGTGTTGACTTTCAGTTTGTGGCCTGATTTAGTCCCCAAGTTTTTCTAATCTACTGCTGTGCAGCCATGAATTGCTTTTTTTGTGGGTAGACACTTGATAACATGAAACTCAGATGATAACAAGAACAGCTGTGTGCCCCTCCTATACCTACGTAGGCTAAACCAAAATCAATCTCAGATCATTTCCTTTTAGGTAATTCTGAGTTACACACGTGGCTAGAGACATTAATACATGCAGACAGTAGTAAATGTGTAATAAGCAGCTTAATTTTTTTTCTCCTTACTCGTTTTTCAGTTTTGTCATGTGGAGTGGAAAGGGTGTGCCCAAGTAACTTGAAATGTAATTCTCATTTTTCCCTAATATTTTCAAGCATATAGGATTGTTTTGTATATAATCCTTCCTGTGCCTAATTATTATTTTGATGCAGCTAGAAGTGTAAATATAGTTGGTAGGATTATTTTCTTCCAAACCAGCTTTAAAAAAAAAGTGTGAAATAGACGGGGAGCAGATTGTAAACAGTAATTTCTGTCTGTTCAGTCAGTTCAGGATATTTTCTTGCAAATTGATAAATCACAGGAAGAAAAGGAACATCAGGAGAGGTAACACTTGTGTTGAATCCTGTGAGAACAGGGGGAGTTGAATCAGAAATTTCCCCTGTGGAAAATTTCAAACACATCAAAAAGCAAGTGACTGAACAACATATGAAACCACAGTTGTAGCAAGAAAATAGTATCCTTATGTTCCTTATGTTCCTTATGTTAGGATGACCGGGCCACATTAGCCATCAGCTGGATGCTTTAAAAATGATTTTATTTATCACTTCCATATTTGTTTTCCTTTCCTTTCTGTCTGCCTTACAAAATTTTCTCTCTGAAGCACAGGGAATGTTTTGGGATAGATCAGCTGGCAAAGGCTGTTTTTAGCCTTCAGTGGTGGGAGTTTCTCTAGCTTTCCTACACACGGGGTCCCAGTGCAGGGTTATTATTATGGTTTGAAGCTTTTCTTTATTGATCAGTTTTCTCTGAACTCTGGTTGCTGCAGCTGGAGGGTATAGAGCATTCAAAACTGAATACTTTACTCTTGTGTTTTACTGAGTAAAACCTGGTTGCTTACAGCTCTCTGTTGTTACATCTCATGATAATGCTAGCTTGTCTTGCAGCAATAATGTTTATTTACAACACCTGATCCACTATAATCCCTGGTTGTTATTCTGTAGACCTTGTGTCTAAGGTGTAAACACCTGTGTGAGTTTTCAGGGAACACTTTATTCTCGGTAAATGAATCATTTATTTATAGTCCAGTAGACTAATTCAGGAGTCTTCGTTTATTTGGCCAGGAGATGGCTGTACCTAGCCATGCCCAAGGGACACCAGCCTTTCTAAAAAAATGGTAGTCATTCTTTGAAGATAAGTATTTACTTGAGCACAATATTATTCTATGAGCTTTAGCTGTAGAAAACTCCTGAAAGCAAGTTCTGTGTTTTAAGTGAAAAGCTTATGGGGGAAAACACAGGTGAGAGGATAGAGTTGTTATGGTATTTGGTGAAGGTTTTTGGCTGAAGTTTGGATGTGCTTGCAAAAACTGCTTGATGTCCCAATGGCTTTTAGTAGCATAAAATGATGGGAGAACCTTTTGAAGCTGAGCTAACAGAAGTAGATCTAGTATAGGGTTGTTTTTTAAAAAAATTCTGACAGTTTGCCTTCAAAATACATAAAATACTTTAAAATGTTTATATCCAAAATATTTTTGTTAGTGATTTCGGGACATTTTTTATTGTGTAGACTACACTTAATGTTACTGGTAAGGGAGCAGAGATCTGTCAATGGACATTCTGGGTTGTCCTGGTTGTTGTTCTGGTCCCAAATGTTACAGTGCAAAGGTAAGAAGTACAAGAACACAATGTGGATGGGCTTTAATGCAGTATATTAAGGCAGAGTGTTCTGCCTCCCAGAAGCTACTAGTAGTTGGGTCTTATCAGCAGGTGGGAAGACACTCTGAGGTTTTTATGTGGAATTTTTAATCAGTAATCATGGTGTCTTTTACATTCTTTTAGAACATAACCATATGCTATTATAAGGAGGAGGAAAAACTCAGCCTAAAGTAGCATAAGTGTTAGGGCTTTACTGTGTAAGCAGATAGAAAAATGTTATCTCAGTGCTTCAGAAGCAGACTGCAAGCTTGCTGAAGAAACATGGTGCTTCTTTGGCATAGGTCCTGGTCCTTCCTAAAACATTGTATGTGGTAGAAGGAAGGAGTTCAGAATTTTTGACATCATGGACATATGCTAAGGGTGGAACATTTTATTCAGAGTTCAAAATGACTGCTTGTGTGTAGATTGAGTAAAACCTAAATAGCCTGGGGTTTGGTTATTGTCATTTCTTTGTGGATGGATTTAAGTGGAGAATTCTGTAACTTGCTTGCCTGGTTCTTCCAGAACAGTTTGGCAAGACCTGGATTTGTTCTGATTTGTATAAATGTCTTTGAACAGTAACATCTGGAGAACGTGTTTCAGATTCATTACACAATAGTACATTTTGTTCATTTTCATCTTAAATAGCCAATACTTTTTTTAAGATTTACAGTTGGAAAAAGAAGAAAAGTTATTTGAAAACTTGCTAAAATGTAGTATATCCTTTTACACCTTTTGTATCTGTGGGATAATGATATAAATCAGTCTCTTGTCAGAGCTAAATAGCTTTTATTTTTGTTTTTTCTTTTCTTTTTAATGGTTCTGATAGTGTGCCTGGTGTGAAAACAGTATTTTATTTATTTGTGACTTACTAATATTTATTATGTTTCTTTTCATATGTTGTAAACCTTTTTGAGGGAACAATAAGGAATATATTTTTTAATGTAGAACTTGATACTCAGTACAGAGCTTAAGAAAGCTGTTCTCACATTTTTAAGATATTTCAAGATACATTGCTGGGCAAAAAAGTATGTGCTGCTGAACTTCCTAAAAATGGAATTTTCCACTTTAGGAAATACTTGCAGTGAAACATATAAAGACAATATTTTGATAATATCATGTCAAGGAGGATGAAACTTTATGTATTTAAGACCCAAGATGGAATTGATGAGCATAACCAGTCTTTGCAGTCTGTATTAATACCAGGTCTGCAAGCACATTTTGTGTACCTTCTTTTAGATGTCTCTCTTTATGTCTTTGCTATTCCATAGGTGGAATTAAGCGATTCTCAATTTCTTGGGTTAGTCCTGTGATTCTTTCTGTTTCATTTGTATGTTTATTTATCCCACTCATCAACTGGGGTTAATTCAATTTGTTTGCTGTTTCTTGTATTCTGAGTTTGGTGGTAAGAGGGTGGTAATTTCAATTTAAGAAAGTGCTGCAGACTTTATTACAAGGAATAAAACTCTCTAGAGTTTTCTTGGAAGTAGTTTGCTTGAAGCCTAAAAGGGTGAAAAAAGTCAAGACTAATATCCAAGTCTGGGAATTGTCTAAGCAGATTTGCAGCAGAAGCACTTTGAGGTGCAGGTTAATTTCATTTTAACTTGATTCAGAGCCATCTTCCAGTGACCAGGTTGACATAACTTGCTAGTCATTTTTTATAAAAGATCTCTTTTCTTTTTAATTTGCAGAAACATTAAATCCTCAAAACCTGGCAGGGGGTTTTCATACTTACATGGAAGCACCAAGTATAGACCAATTTATTCATTTTTCTCACGCACATGCTTTGCATTATGAAGGGACAGGCATGGTTACCAGTGAGATTTGTAAGATGGTTTCCATTATTGCAGGTTACTGGTCACTGAGCTCTTTGCTCCTGAGTACTTCTACAGCAGCATGAAATCCTTGCTCTTGTGTTGAAAATACTTGCTTCACAATTCCGGGTAGATCCACATTGCTTTCACATTCACTGTAAAATACGTCTATACTGCTGATACTGAGGAATGCAAGAGAGGGTGACTTGTATTTGGCATTTTTGCCTACTCCTTGATTTGTCATCCAGATAATGTGCACAGCTTATTACAGCAGAATTTTCATTCACAGGCTGCAATACTTAGCTTTGATAACTGTTCTGTGTTTCCTGTTGGATCTCTGTCACGTCATGTGATGTTGCAGACAATGTGAAAATGCACAGAACTGACCTAAGCCTTGTAATTTAAGCTGGTATGTTGTCCTCTGCTTCTATCCACATATAAGTATTTGGTAGATGTCAATTTTGGGGCATATCTTTGCAAGTAAGCACTCTGTCATCTGGCATAACTTCTCATGTCAAACTGTATGTCAGTTATGCTTTTCTGCAAGTGTGCTTCTCACACAGCAAAATTGTTTTGTAGTTGAAAAAGGAATGTTATTAATCATAGCTGGAGGAATATTTGAATGCCTTGTCCAGTTAGGCATTGCTCTTTTTTTATTTAGGCTGCAATTGGGTATATGAGCCAGATGATGAGGAGGAGTTCAGTGTGGAGTGGGCAGCCTGCATGAATGTTTGAACCAGCAGTTCCAATTCAAAGTGTTTTCAACAAGTCATTCTCTTACTCAAGGTGATGTGTTTTCTTTCTAAGAGCTCATTAGATCACAGCTATTCTTTCACCTCTTCTTCCTCCAAGAGTCCCTTAGAGAAGTAAAAAGAAATTCTGGTGAGGAAATCTGCCACTGAGATGTGAGCCGTTTTTTAAATGCTTTCCTAAGAGTGTGGATCTGAATCAGTACTATTTTACCAATGTCATTAAAGGCTTCCATTAACAGGACAGGTACAGGCATAAAAAGTTTTGGCAGTGAGCATGTATCCCTGCTTGGGGCTGTTAATAAAGCATGGAATATTAGTGGTTGTAAGGAGAAGACCTTGAAAGTCATCTCTTTCAAACCAGTACTCAGCACAGAGTTGAGTTTAGGTTGCCTGTGGTCTTGTCCAGGTGAGTTTTGAACATGTCCAAGGCAGGAGCTTCTACAACCTCTTGGAACAGTTTATTCCATCGTGTGACTACTGTCATAGTGAGGATTTTTCCTTTAATATAATTAGTTTACTTTTTTGCATCATTTTTTCACCTGACACTGTGTACCTGAAAAGAATCTGGTCTTTCCCCTGTTCATACTACTGCTTGGCTGCTCCTGCATTGTGGAAGGATTAGATGAATTGCAAGGTTACCAGCATCCAAAGCTAAGGCAAAGCTTTGCATTAACCTCCACCAACTCCTTGCACTTCTTCCCTGAGAAAGGCAGAGAATTACATGATATATTTTAATATTTTTGGTTTATTCTTTAGCTTTTGGTGGCTGCTAGTTTGTCACAAATGACAGGAAATCTGAACTGGGGGAGAGGGCTAAAAAGCAAGTCTTCACCTTTGCTTTAGGAAGGCAGAGGTGTTTATAGAGTTTTTCTGGGTCCTCCCTAATCCAAAAGGCTGTACACCTGTCAAGAACATTCTTAACGTTATATTCACGCTGTGAACTTTTAGAATTTCCTAAGTTTTACTAGAAAGTTTTCCTTCCAAACCTGAAATTTGGTAACTGCAGATTGTAAGAATTTCTAGGTAATGGAGGAGATTAATGGACTCCCAGTCCATGGTAACCTTTTCTTTGTGCTTCAGCAGACTTCTCCTGACCCTGATATTATATGTGGTCTTTGAGAGTGAGGGTTAAATGCAAATGCAATAAACATGCTTTTCTCCTGAGGGAATCTTGGGGGAGAGGAGGTGAAAGTGTAGTTGTGATCTGATAAGCTCTTGGAAGAAAATGCATCAACTTGAGTCAGAGGATGACTTGTTGAGAAGACTTTGGGCTAGAACTACTAGTTCAAACATTTATGTTTCTTCAAATGTATGATTTAGTAACTGGGGGAGACTTAAAGGAAAATATACCTGTCAGCTGTTCCTAATTTCCAAATTACTTGAAGTACTTTTCTGAAGTGTTGGTTATGTCAGTGGCATATATGATAAACCTGTGGAGAATTCCTGTTCTTACCAGTTGCCAGGCAGAACAGGTGTCCTTTACTTTGGGCAACACAATGGTGACAAGTGGTTCAGTAGGATGCATTTTTTTGTGTGATTTTCTTTTTTCCCCCCAAATGAAACATAATTAAGACTCCTGTGAACAAGTGAAACCATGTAAGAAAGAGTTATCTTTCATTTGATCTTTAAAGTTCTGTCTAGAATAAGAAGTCAGCTCCTTTGTTGCAGAGTAGAGCATAATCCTGGATTTTGCAGCAGCAGAATAGGAAGAAGCTAATTTAGGTTACTGCATGCAAATCTCATTTCTGACCCTGCTGTCAGTTGCTCAAAGATTTCAGCAGTATGTTTTTTTTACTAACTTTTGTATCTTACTGCCATAATGTGACTTTTTGGAATATTTATGGAAAATGTAATGGGAATGCCATGTAATTAGTTGCTAAATAATCAAAACTAAGTGTTGAAATTGTTGTGAAGGCATAGGCAGTGTATGGGATATATGTGTTTCTCCTATAACTGACCAAACTCACTGCACTTGACTTGAGACTTTACATTGACTTGACTGAGGGCTGAGACCTGGCCACTCAGCCCTGTGGTTGGCTGAGTTATGCCAGAGGCATGGCTGGGTCCTTGAAGCCTGTTGTGAATGTTTGGACACGCATGAATTCTGTTGGCTTTTGCAGGATACAGGGCTGGGGAGGAACAGGAGAGGAGTAAGGTAATTTCTGTAAGTTGTTATTCTGTGCACAATAGGTAAAAGTCATCTCCAGAAGATAAAAGCTACTGGCGTATGAAATCCTTTTCATTTCATACAATCACTTTTCATCAGTTAGGTAGGTGAAATAACGTATTTTAACATGGATAACTCTGGGAAAAGCAGCTTTTTAAACAACATGGCATGTTAGTGTGCAAGGTTTCAAGACTGAGAGTTAAACCATCTCTGTGTCAGTGAACCTGAAGCCCTGCTTTGGACAAGTAGGTTTGAAATTACTATATTCAGCTGTAAAGTTAATGTGTATTTAGTGGTATTCCCTTTAGAGTAACAGGGCCTGTTGCATTTTTTTAAAGCTGGAGAACTGTGACTAGGTTGTCAGTAGAAAAAAGTGGTAGAACAAGATGATTAATAAGTTAGTAGAACTATATTTTGTTAACCCAAGAGCTCTAAACCAGCTGAGTAGAAATTCACCAAATTTACTTGCTGTTTGGCTTGCCCTCTCGTATAGTATCAGAGAAATGGAAGACTACAAGTGTCACTGGTTGTGGAAAGGGGCTTAAAAGGGATGGTGGGACCAAGAAAGCCTGAATGCTGGATAGATTATGTTAACTGTGTTGAGAAATAGAATTAGTAGATTTATGTAGAGGTACATCTATGAAAAATCCTAGCTGTTCTAGGGTTAAAAAAGGTCTTTAAAGGCAGGACTGATAGGAAATCAATAATTTCTATTCGAATTTTCTGCAGGAAGTCCCTGGTGAGTAGCAAAATAGCTAATCTGCTGGGGCTTCCTTTTCTTTCCAGTCTTTTCTGCATGTGCAGCCTGACTGCTGCAGTTGAACACTTAATATATTTAGCTTCTTAGACTTTTCTATTTGACTTCTAATGGATGTTTTAAATGGAAGTCAGTGGGATCGTGGGGACAATAAAAGGTTGTCCACATATATGATTAATACTGTTCAGTACTGACATCCTAACATGCATTTTTTTAACACCAGTGGTGTAGAAGTATTATGAAAACAAAGCACTGTTCTCCTTTGACTAAATCACCAGCAGTACTCCTTAAACCACCCAAACAGTTCAGTGTGGACTTGAGCGGAGTGATATGAAATTACTCAGAATTGGAGCATTGGGTGGTGTGTTAACATTATAGGAGATTTAATATTGTTCGAATATCTCATTTCTGAAGTTAAATTAAGATAGAACTTGACTTGTTGCAGTTACTGAAATCTGAAATACTTTTTTCCTGATGGCTTGGAACAAATAAAGATGAAGCAGCCAAAACATTAATGCACAATAATCGACTACAAATGTCTGTAAACATGTTCTGTTAGGTTGCTATGAAACTCTTTATTCCTGGCAAACGAGAAGATGACTGTGAGACAGCCTTAAAGCTGTTGTCTCTTACACAAAGGGTCAGTGGTAATTTGTGGGGTTCTGAAAATCACAAAGATCACTCTTTTTTTTGTTTAAGTAAAATTGAACCAAGTATTGCTTTTTTTCTTAATGTTTGTTCTTCATAATTTCCTTATTAAGGAAGTCTTAATAGTAGGATTTTCCTTATTAAGGAAGACTTCTAGGGTGTGTTTTCACTTCCTTAACATGCATCTAGTCCTACTACTGAGTTACTGTGATGGAGAGATGAGAAGAATTGTCCTTTTTTTTTGCATGACCCTGTTTGCCATATTGCTTCCCTCAGTACCTGGCAAAGGGCACTGACCTGTTCAGATGGCTGAAACCAGGGATGTTTATAAAGCCAGGCAGGTTAATTGAAAAGCACATCAGCGTGATGTCCTCCTGCAGAGGCTGATGCACCTGGCTTCAGAAAATGTAGAGGTGCCACTTTCACCTGGACTGACAAGTCAGCCCGTTGAGTTGGTGTTAATTTGTTTTGAGCTGCGAGGCTGAGCAAATCGTAGGAGAAGAACACATTTTAGGAAATGTTTCTTTGTTGGTAAGGAAATTACATATGGAAACACAAAGTATCTCTGGGTTATTTGCTTGAGTCAGATTTCAGCTGAAATCTGACTCAGCTGGTTTGCAGAGAGTGATGTGAATGGCTGTTTATCAAAATGGACTCCCTTTTCACATTTTGAAAAAAAAGTGAAAAATAAGAAAATGTGAAATAAAATAGATAAAAATATGTAGGCTTAATTCATTTAAATGAATTATATTTAAATATTTTGTGTTAGTTTTAGAAATGATTTTTATACTGTATCAATAAAAATAGTTGGTTACAGCAATGCCATACAATTTTTAATGTTTGGGGAAATGAATAAATTTGCTTTATCCTAACAATGTGTATGTCTTTTTGTCATAAGGGGCTAGATTTTATAAAGAAAGCCCTACCCCTTGATACTCTACCCAAGGTTGTTTTCCAATCTAATAAATAGTAAAGTGCTTTAGGATTTGCTTTTAAGAGGTCAGTATTATTGTTTTAATGCTATAGTCAAAACCATTCCTGAGTAATAAATCTCATTCATTGAATTCCCTAGCTCACTCATTTCTGTTTTAAGCCATGATACTTCAGAATTGTGCCTTTAGTCCTGAAAGTCCAAATTAGGTACTTCACACTCCTCACATTACAGCTGTCTTGTTACATTTCACTTTTGCTTTATTGATTTTCACTTCAGTTGTTCCATCATGCTCCATTGATAGCAGCATGAGGCCTCTAATTTAACATCTCAGTAGTATTTCAGCAGTTTTATTAGGATGTATTTTATATTTTGAATTATAGAGTGACATACTAGTGTGGTGGAGCTAAAATGCTTCTAAATTAATTCATCACCCTAAATTGATATTAAAGAATTAATTTTCAAATTTGTATCAATTATTAGTTAAAAGCTCATTTTACAGGATTGTTCAAATACATTTCAAGTTTTGTGTGAGGGTGTAAAATTACTTATGGAACCTATGTATTAGGCTATTTCAGTGTACTCTGAAAAATCTGTTAATAAAGGATAAGGTTAGGTAAGCTGTAAGTCTTACATCAAAATATCCTGTAAGCAAGTGAAGTGAAATATAGTGGTCTGCCAATGGACTTGTAGGAAGCAGGAAAGTAGGAAGGAAAATTACCAACATTACCATATGTCTTCATAATGTTAATGTATTTTTAGTTTATTAAAATAAGATTTGTTTTAAATTAAAATTTAAATGTGTCAGTGAAAGAGAAGGAAATCAAGATGGCTAATTCATGGTATGCTATATAAGTAAAAAGAAGGGAAGAAGATGTTTGCCAAGTGTTTATGGTGTTACAGATGGGTATGGGTACAGGGACAGCTCTCATGGTTTTATCTGAAGCAGGGCTTCTGCACCTTCACAATTGTAGGGGTAAGGCCTGGGGCAACTGCACATTTGCATAGGAAGTTTATTTTCCTTTTTCTTTGGCCATGTTGTCTGTCAGCAGAGAGAGTGCACCAGAGGATGCAATACAGGAACTGAGATTACAGCTCCTTCAGTAATGAGAACAATTTACACAGTAAACAGTCCCTCTAGGGGAAAAAAGAATCTTGCATTCTCTTTGTTTCCAGTGTCTTGTATGAGAAATTGTGCTGTGTCCTGCAATTGTGGCAGCTCTTTGGACTTGGTGTTGGCTTGTGTAGCCTCACTGACACCACCAACATTACAGTGTCATTTGATGGCATTTTTTTTTTACTTGCTTTAAATGAATGTTCCTGGTGGGGGGGAAGAAAAAAAGGAAAGCAGAGGGAGAGCCAAAAACATATTCACTGATACTTATACATACATACATGCATATGGACAGGATACAAGGAGATACCGGAGTGGTGTGTGAGAATGAAAGATGTGTACTTAAAGATCTGTGAAACATGCCTCCCTTTAGTATATTGCAAATGCACCCTTGGACAATGGTTTTTCCCTAATCATCCCTTTCTGAAAACTTCTGTTAGCTTTCCTTTTTCTAGTTGAACTTACAGCTATTGAAATTAGAAATTCTCCTAGTAACAGCTTTCCCACTTACTAGTTTAGTCTGTTTTTTTTGGTTAGTTATTTCATGGTTATTTTGTTATTGTTTCATTTATTTCATAGCCACTGGTGTGCACTGTGCACATTTTTTCCATCCAATTTGAAGTCTTGGCATTTTCATGCATGATGGATTCCTATAGAAACCTACTGTCTATTTCCCAATGTTCTAAAGGGAAGATTTAATAGCAGACTGAGATTTTTCTGCTGTACTCCCTTGACAAAAAAGTAGTGCTGGCAAATATTTTAAATATGTGTTATAGAGGATATTGTAGTGGTGTTTCATCTCCCACTCCTTGTTTTTAATTTCATGAACTGAACAATTTTGTATGCAACCATCTATTAGACTGATGCATATTTGGGCTCTGAAATTACTGTGGCACAGAAATGTGGCAGGACTAAAATAACCTTTTGCACTCCCATAGGGAAGAAATAAAAAGAAATGTTTTGGGTTTGTAGCAGGAACAGCAGTTTTTTGTCTTGCCTTGGAGACAAAGCAAATTATTTAAATGTGGCCTTACCTTGTGAGAGAAGACTGGTAAGAATGGGCACTGCTGATGGGGAGTGTGGATGAGAGGCAGTGTGCTTTTGTACAGGTGCTCCTGTACATCTGTCTGCCTTTGAGTAGGGACAGTTACTTGTCAGTGCCTGAAAAAAAAAAGGAAGAAACAACACTTACCTTAATTGTAAACATTTTAAAATGCTTGTAAGTATTGTGTACTCTCATATAAGCATGAGGGGTATGCACATTTCAGTGTGAATAGGTCAGAACAAATGTTCCTTCAAGTATTAAGAATGTTGTAAGTTACAAACTGTTCTTATCTTTCATTTAGTTTCTCCTTTTCTTCCTCTGAGTTGTTACAAGTTAAAGTATCTGTACCTGTAATGAATGGCTATTGTTTCTACACCTAAAAAGGCCCATCTAAACAGCCATATGCTTAATTACATGTGACTTGTTTAGAAGTAAAATATTTCTGGGACAATATTTTCCACTTAGAGCTGGTGTATTGAAGGAATTGTGTGGTGTTGTTTCTTTTCTATATAGGTAAAGACAGAGTTTTCAACACCCCTTTATGTGAACAAGGAATTGTTGGCTTTGGTATTGGAATTGCTGTTACTGGTGCTACAGCCATTGCAGAAATTCAATTTGCAGATTACATTTTTCCAGCATTTGATCAGGTTAGTACTAATAAATTTGAGAGTGGTTAAAAGAAATCTTACAACTGTTTAAATTACTCTTCTGTTAGCATTAGTACTTGGTTTGAATATGTAATTTTTGCAAATATAACCACAGCTGTATTACTAATATTTGTGCATGCTTTAAGTAAACAGGCATAAACTGCAAACAGTACTAGTACTGTACTGTAAACAGTAAACTGTACCAAAGCCAGTTTGAAGGCTTATTGAATAATGGAAATTAAAGATGTGGCTTGAGGCAAATGTCTGTTTGTTTTAATTTTTGGTTTTGTGGCTGTGTTGGCTTCAGCAGCCTTAAATTCAACAGCCTGTGTCTTCCGAACACAGTTTCTCATTTCTCCAGCATACAGCTGCAGCTGGCCATGTGTCCGCAAGACAAAGTACAGATCTGGTCTGGGCTGATTGACAGTATGGAATGAGGAAACAACTGGGTTATAAGGCTACCCCTGAGGCTCAGGCATCTAACTTGAACACAATAAATTATTGGTTTATTTGCCTTGGAAAATGTTTGTCTTTGCACTGACTTAGAGTATTCCTTTGCTTCTAATTTCATCCTCTGAATCCCATGCATTGGAACAGATGATGTATTTACATTGCATGTATTGAAGTGTCTTGATGCATAACTAGAGGTATTGAACTGAATGTTGCTTTTGTATATAAATCTTCCCAGATTGTTAATGAAGCAGCAAAATACCGTTACCGCTCTGGGGATCTGTTCAACTGTGGAAACCTCACCATTAGAGCACCCTGGGGCTGTGTGGGCCATGGTGCACTATATCACTCTCAAAGTCCAGAAGCCTTTTTTGCTCACTGTCCAGGAATAAAGGTATAGTAACTCTTACTTTATGAAGATTAATTATTTTGTTTGTTTGTTTTGTAATGGACCTGACTAGCAGTGAGTCTGGATGCAGACAGGGGAAGAAGAGTAGATGTCAGCCCATAACAAAATATCTGACTATGTTAATTAAAAACTATTAGAAAACTTAAACTGTGCTAAGTGTTTGAGAATTTATAGCCATTATTGAAGCAATCTTTAGTAGACATAGCATTTCGTATTTGTCTGTTTTTGCACTACAGCCATACATTTTACATAGTTTTGTGTCCGGTATAGTACAGAACCTAAAAACTAACACTTGATAGGTAGTACTTTCCTTTCTGTTTTTTTTCTTTCTGCATCTGTCTTAAGTGCATTATTGAATTAATTTATATGAAATTAAATTAATTTCACAAACTGAAACACCAGAGGTTCTGTCTGAACATGAGAAAGCACTTGGCACAGATTGCCCAGAGAATTTGCAGAGTCTCTATTCTTGGAGGTATTCAGAGTTTGTCTGCATGTGGTTCTGGGCAACTGGATCTGGATGGCTCTGCTTGGTCAAAGGCATTGGCCCAGATGACCCTTGGGAGGTCCCTGCCTACCTCAACTGCTTGGTAATTCTCTGAGTGAGAACTTTATGCCAGCTTTCTGCCTGAGACGGTGGCATCCCTTGAAATGAAGATGCTGAGTGCTTAGGTGGATAGCTTTCCTAGAGAAGAGGGAGGGGCAGGATCTAGTAATCTCACATTAAGATAGCACTGTTTGCCAGGCTCCCAATTTTTTTTCTGAGTAAGTTTTTGTCTGTGAACTTGTTAGCTGGCATCAGTCCACTGAGCAATGGCTCATGGCAGATTAATGTGGAAGATTTAAGCAGAACCAGTATTAGTGTTCTAAAGGTGCGTTCATTGTTTATCTGCTGTTTAAACTGTTGTCTATGTATGATTTTGGTGTCCTAAAACTTCAGATATTACTCATCTACAGGGAGGCCATAGACATTTCTCCTACTTGTTTTTCTCTTTACTTATATAAAACCTTGTATTATTCACATTTTATTTCATTATGTTTTGAGGAATGGGATACATTTTTGGTTTTGGGTATTCTTTATGGTATTTAACGTTCTCTTCTGAACTTGAAAGTATTTCCTGATTATAGACAAAAGCAATCTACAAAATCTTTTGCCAGGTTATTAAATCAAATATTTTCTGGAGCTTGTTTAAACACTAAAGTAGTTTATTATCATATGAAAACGAAAGATAATTTAGATGATTCAAATACTGATGCCAGGTCTAGCTAATTTCTGCTGCTCTTTGTGTTAGTTTTTCACTTTCTTTCACTTTCCTTTGGGTAAAATGCTAAAATAAGTTGCTACCACTAAGAGCTGTCATCTCAGTTAAAGGTAAAGGCACATTGATTCTGTGGAACTGATGGAACAACCTACTAGTTTTTTGTGCACAGGGAAGTGTTTTAGACTCTATCTTTTGAATATTGTTGCTTTTTGAAAAGTGTTGTTCCTTTTTTTATTTTTTGCAAAGCTGTTTCTAATGCAGTTCATAATGTTTCAAGATTGCAGGTATTTTTTATTAAACCTGGCTCTTAATGTAGAAATCAAGAAGTTAAAATGAGCTTGTGGTTCAGGTGCATTTTCAAATGTCCCATATCTATTTAAGTATATTTTCTCCATATTACAGGAGGAAAGGCAATGTCTTACAAGCTGAGAAGGGTAGGGTTTGATGTTTGGGAAGAGCGGCTTTCAAAACAACCCTCCTATTAAACTTTGTGAAAGGTTTTTGGCTTTTTACTTTGTATTTTTCTTAAGTGGCAGGTAAGGTTTGGATTTCCCAAGCCAAAGGGAGTTTGTACAACTTTGGTTATTCAGGGGAAGAACTGTGGTCATTGGTACTTAGACAAAGCTTGTTGGGGTTTGAGGACACTACTGGATGGTTGCAGCTTTTGTCCACTATTGTGAGGATATACATGGAAGATGTTAATATTGATTCTCTGCATTCCATTGTAAGAATATCTGCTCTCATGTTTAGAAGCTTTCTTTTTCATTTCCAGCCTAAATTTGTCCCTGACTAACTTGTATATTTATCTGTCCTTCTCCATGCCCTTTGTATCCTAAGAGTACCACTTGTACTCTCTTTAGTCTTTGTTTCATTAGACTAAACAAAGTATCAAAGAAATATTAATATCTGGAGCTCTTTGGACATCTGTTCAATTTGTTTTCTTTTCAAAGGGTTGAAAGAATAATTAAGTATCCAGCTGAGTTTCTAGCAGTGATTTTTGCAATAGCACTAACAGTTCCTTGGTTATGTTACGGTTTTTTTGTAGAACTATACTGCATAGTATGCTAGTCATCCTTTGAGTAGATAATAAATTCCGATCTGAATTTCTACTGCTGAGTTCTAAATTTATAACAAAAATGTAATCCTTAAACATGTGACTTTCAGTATCTGTTTTTTAGTTTGTTTTTGTCAGTCATGTCCTCAATATGAACTGGGTCTTTTTGGTATCATCCTCTGTAGTGGTAGTGACTCCCAACTTTGGAATAGTTTTTGTTACCATGCTCTGACTTAATATTGTAAATGAATAAGGTAAATAAAATCTGTCCTAAAAATGGTTCCTAAGGATCTGTACTAGTGACATTCATGGGTAATTTCCCATGTGTCTGTTACCAAATGCTTTGGTGAAATACTAATAAACTGCTTTTCCCTTGTTTAGAAAAATCACTTATCGAGTTAATTTCATGTAATAGGAGATTTAGGTTGTGTTTTCACTCTTTTATATTACTTTTATATAAATAAATGATATTACTCTCAAAATATATTTTGAAGCCATGGCTGTAGTTAACATGGATTTTTTTTTTCAAACAAGTCCTAGAACTAATGTTTTCAGTGACTTCTAACTTCACAGCTATAGAAGTGTTTGCTGGTAGACTTCATGCTGCGTGTTCCAGCTCTTTGAGGTCTCTGGGATGTAAATTAGTCAGTTCTTCTGATTTGAGGGAATTCGGCTCTTGCATTCTATTTTCTTTATAACTGCCATAATTGGGTAACTTTCTTCTCGTAATAGAAATTCTCGTAGATCATCCAAAGTTAACTCTTCTGTTGGCAAATGAATTATACTGTTTCCTTCCAAGTATTTGGATTACATTTGGAGGCCTTGCTTAATTTTCTTTGCTTGATAATAGTTTAAGGTATTTATTGGTTATTTATTTCCAAAATGAACAGATTTCAGTCTTTCACTGTAAGCAAAGAAAGTCAGCTTTAAATAGCTTTTTCCTTTTGTAGTCTTCAAAACTTACTGGACTAAGTCTGAATACCTTCAAGGTCTGTTCTGATGAATCTTTACCCAGGCAAATGAGGATCACTCAGCTGAATTTTTTGTTATACATCTACATTAATTTTACTAAGTTCATATATATATATATATGCTCAATCTGTACATAGATTTACTTAAAGCAAATAATTGCTTAGTGTTGAGTATTATTGAGGAAGTTTCTAGCAGAATTGCAATTTTAAATAAACTATTTAAAAAATATTTTTACAGGTTGTTATTCCAAGGAGTCCTCTGCAGGCCAAAGGATTGCTGCTGTCATGCATAGAGGACAAAAATCCATGCATATTCTTTGAACCTAAAATACTTTACAGAGCTGCAGGTAAAGATTTGTACGTTGTATTTTCCAATAAAGTAACAATGTTTGGGGTTTTTTGTACATATATGTTGATAGTCACAGCTAAAACAATACTTTAGTAGAAATCTTGACTTGTTTGGTCTCTAGCTCTGTTGTGGGCTGGGTTTTTAGAGGAATTGTGTAAACTGAATAAATTCTTGAAGTTTGACTGCAAAGATAAGTGAACATTTACAGTCTCAGGTTAAAAAAATAAGTAGAAGTAAGAGGTATTATTCTGTATCAAATTCTGATAAAAAATTGGCAGAACTTGAACTACTTTCTTGTGGTGATTTATATACTAAAATAAGTTTCCAGATCAGTTTTTATTTTTCCAAAAGAACTGAGCCCCGCCATGACCGTTTTCCCAAAGTTAAAATTTCTTTGAAATGCTTAATTTCTAAAAATCTTCAAAATCTGCCCACTTAGATTTTAACCTTATTTGAAAAGAACTGTGGTTGCCATTACTTTGTTTTAGTCATAGTGAACTTTCTGGTTCAAAGTAGTTTTAACAACTCTCATTATGTGTAATTTATTGGAACAGTGAAAATTGACAATGATGGTGCTTGAGTTGGTTCTAAAAATTAGCTTGCTACTTGTTTGGAATAGAGAAACTTGACAGAACAGTGGAGATAGGCAGAGAAATTGGATGAGCGACTGATAAAATAGAACTGAAGCCACGACTTACCTGTAGCATTTCCCTGTCCTGTGGCTTTATGTATGTGAACTATGCTTGACCCATCAATCCAGTTTATAAGTTGACTGTGTGGACTGAATTTGAGTGACAGACAAAATGTTTCTATTTTGCTTTGGACCTTTTAAGAATACTTTTCCATCAGTGCATCCATTTTGTCAGTAAATTTATCGTCTTCCTAGAGAGACAATAATAAGGGAAAAATTAGAAAGCAGACATCAAAACTACAAAAAATGGTAATATAACTCAGGAACACATAGGATATTTACTGGTAAAACTGCTTATTTGCTTTTATATTTTCAAAAAAGACCCAGAAGTCCCATTAGCAATGTAAATTTAAAAGTGCAGCTATATTTAGTGTGGTAGGGTGTGATGTATCCATAAGGTATTGCATTCCTTAAGTTCAGTGTGTTTTGAGAACTTAATAAAATTCAGCTCCGTCCATTCATTTAGAGCAAGTAGTTTGAAAAATGAGCTTGAGTCTGAGTCCTGTTAAACAAAGAAGAAAAGATGAAGTGTCTTTAAAACAGGCCTTTATTCCTCCTCCTTCCCCCCAGTATTTACAAGTCACAAGTACAGACTGTAGAGTTAGTAAACTACTTGCTTTCGCACTGGCATGAAAGGCTGCGCATCAGTATCACACAGCTTTTGAGAATATAGGGAGGCTTTTGTGCTTGAGGAAATGACTTGCAAAGCAATTGCTGGATCATTTAGTGAACATAAATCAGGCTTGTGATCAAAATCTTGAGTAAAGATGTGCTGAAATAATGGTTAATGTGATACATGTGCTGGTCAGTAACCAGATACAGTGTTGCTGTTGTTGGTAATTTCTGAAAGACTGTGATTTCCTCCTGTATGCTCATGGCTGATTTTCAGAGACTTTACTTATATTTTTTATTTTAAAATTTCTAAGAGCATCAGTTTAGCTGTGTAGGTTGAAATTTATAGTACATGCTAATTTGTGTCAACATGTGACAGGAATGATTGTAACAGGTAATTTCCTTTATCTACGTGGATATTTTATTACTTCTACAATGTAAAGTAGGAATGTTTTACTATATGGAACAGTTTTTATGTTCCTTTTATTTTCATTGTAAACCTTTCTTTGTATCATTATTACTTTGTCATCTTCACTATTAAGCTGTCCTTTGGGGGTTGGGTCACCTTGGATTGGAGGATTACTGTTGTCTGGGAGTTTCTCCTATAAAATTGATCTCTCTTAGAGTTCATTCTTATTCTCCTGACCATAGTCAGTGTTTCTGGTAATTCTGCCATAGAAACCAAGTGGCCTGGTGAATTCAGAAATGGACCAGGGTCATCATGATTGATAAGATCAAGAGGCAGCAGCAATAAGACACAAGCCTGGTAAAGAATAAGATAAATGGTGGAAAGAAGGGTTTTAAAAATGTGACTGACATGTGTTTCATAGAGAAAATTTTTACAATACCCCATGTGAGTGTGTTGATTCTAGCAGGAGAAAGAAAATCGTACAGATTCAGAAATTGACTTAGACAGTAAGCTTGAACTATGTCTGTATTTACTGTTTCTTTCCACTAGTGTCTCGAAACAGTACAGGGTCTTCTGAAGGCTGGGAACATGCATGCTTTCCAAAACAAGAACACAAAATGGTATCAGTTTCCCTCTATTACTTAATTTATCTTTTTTGTTCCTTTTTACCATGGTATAAAACTTCACCTAAGATTTGGGATCTCATTGTTCCAGACAAAAATAGTTTTCTTTATTTCCATGATGATGCCTCAGTCATTGAGCAATAAAATTATATTGCCCCTACCATAGCTTTTTTTATTTTTTTTGCTGTAGCTTCATGTGAGTAGACATGTTTGTTCAGAGAGCTTTGTGACTGATGTTACAGTGGGTGTGTAGGGACTTAGTTGAAAAATTAAGGTGGTAAGGATGTTAATGGGAAGGAAGATTTTTCTATCTGTAAAATTAATGTAGACTTCTGAGCCTTATAATTTTCCTCTAATGGAGCTTGCTTTCTTCCTATGAGATCTCGAAATATTTTTCCATGATACTTTCTTCAGTGTTGTTAACGTAGTTGAAATTATGCCTGAAAAGAAACTGTGGGTTGGATGGTCTTTAAAACACAGGGTATCTGTCCTTATTTGGGTGGCCTGAAGCTAATAATGCGTTGTTTAAAACAAGCAAAAAATCAAACTAAAATAATGACAAAAATCCCACACTCACTCCACTGCACCCACCAAAAATTTATGCCCATTGCTTCTGCTGCAAAGTGTTGCTATTATTGTTGGAATTAGATGTTGGATGCCAGTGATGGAAGGTAATATATATCTAGCTTAGAATGTATAACCTGAAGTTGCTTCTTGAGAACGTTAAGTAGGATGCCAGGTCATTGGTTTTTTGTGGAAGCTTTTGTGCAGAACCAACCTCGTGATTTTGCATCTGATACATACCTCCAAGGAGCTATATAGGCCCACTAACTGCTTTCAAGTTTATTGGTTGTTTTTGTTCAGGAAGTTGTTTTTGTTTGCTTGTTTATTTTGCTTGCTTTGATGACAGGGTGGTTCTGCAACATTCAAGCATAGATTTCATAACAGTAAAGAAACTGTACAAAAATAAGAAGAACCTTCATAAGTGTTTTCAAATGTAGGTCTGGTCTCCAAGGTAAATCAGAACTGTAGCATAAAGTATTTCAGTGTAGCTATCACAGGGAAAGTGTGAGATTGCTATTTTTTAAAAATAATGTGTTTAGCTCAATTTCTTCCCAAATGAACACAGATTTTCCTATTCAAATATGTTGTGTGCTTATTCAGAAATGGGGTAAAACTAACCACACTATTTAATTAACATTAATTCCTATAGGAATATTTGCTACCCAAACATGCCTTTGCCCACACAAGATACAAGAGTAAAATTAGGCCTTAAGTCTTTGCTTTAGTCATCCCTGTGGATCCCAGGTGGATATTTAAGTAGCATTGCCTTAAGTTCACCACATTCACACTGTGATGAACCAAGAAGAAAAAGCAAATTCTGAAGTGAAGAACAAATCTGCAGGAACTTTTTGGAAATGTTTTCCAGTTCATTCAAAAAATAATGCATACCTTAAATATCCAAGAGCCCTAGTAACACCAAAAGGAGGGAGTGGTCTTCAAGCTAAGATCACAGAATCATAAAATAGTTTGGGTTGGAGGTGACCTTTAAAGGCCACGTGGTCCAAGCCCCCTGCAATGAGCAGGGACATCTTCAGCTAAATCAGGTTGTTTGGAACCTCATCCAACCTGACCTTGAATGTTTCCAGGGATAGAGCATCCATAGCTTTTGTTGGCAACCTGTTCCAGTGTTTCACCACCATCATAGTAAAAAACTCTTATATCTAATCTAAACTGACCTTATAAGCCCCTTTTTAATACTGAAAGGCCATAGTAAGTCCTCCCTAGGGCTTTCTCTTCTCCAGGCTGAAAAATCCCAGCTCTCTCAGTCTGTCGTAATAGGAGAGATGTTTCACCCCTCTGATGATCTTCATGGCTCTCCTCTGGACCCACACCACTAGCTCCATGTCTTTCCTGTGTAGACAACCACAGAGCTGGATCTTAAAGTTTGCCTGGGTATCTGTTAATGGTAAATTTTAGAAGTTACAGAAGAGAACTGTTTTCTTTGAATGAAGTTGAATTGGTAAGTTTCATTTTCTGCATTAGCTCGGTGTGCAAACAATTTGAGCTAGTTCCTGTATACAGATACATGATTTCACGTATAGGTATATATGTTATCTATGTGAATATATTTGTAGATACATATGTATGTAAGACATATATCAGAAAGCAGTAGCTAGATGGGAAGAGAAAAGAAGTATACTTGCCGTGCATAGTTGTAGCTAGTAATTGTAGATTTGTACTTCCCTCACTGTGAAGCAGGATAATGCTTTTGCATCTGTGGCTCAGCCCACAGGCCTGTTTCTCTACCCAGTCACCCACTTTGCTAGCAGTTTGTTTAGCAGAGGACCTGCTGTTCCTCGCTGTACCTGGGCTCTTTGAAGTGCTCATCCTTAATCTTTGTTTACTTCCTTGAACTGTTATGGCAGTGCCACCACGAACTTGGCTGTACATGTGTGGAGTGGGAATTACAGTGATTCTCCCCCCGGATGGCTCTTTACCTTTCAAAACTTTTGAGTGGAGGATCTTAGCCAGTCTAGGAGCTCTGTGTGTTTCCCACTGGACATAGAACAGCTTTTTATGACCCTGCAGTCTCTCCTGGTAGGTGGTGTTCAGGCCACATATTATTCCCACACCAGCAGCTGGTTCCAAGACCCCTGCTTGCTCCTGTTGTTCACACCACAAGCCCAGGGTGTCTGCACACTGGTTTGTCTCCACTTGCTGGCCCCGTGTCTTGTCCTTTCATACTTGTGTAACCAGCAGCTGGTACTTAGTCCTTGCAGCACACAGCCCTTGCACTGGACAGGATTTCCAAGGAAGCTGGGACTGAATACCACAATGAGGCACTAGGCTCAGTCAGACAAACATGCTGACCAGCCCTGATAGGCTCCTCCTATTGTAACCCTTTCTGTTTCTTTCCTGCTTTGCTCCTCACCAACCCCCTTCACCTTTGTGTGCCCTCATCAGCTGGTGTAGTTCCAGGCACCCTGCTCCAGCACCCTGGGCCCTTGGGTTTGTGTGTTTACCAGTTGCAAATTCCTGGATATGCCCATCATTTCTTATAGCCCTTCCCTGAGTGTTCCTGACAAGGTTTGTTTCTTTTCTTAGTTATGTTTGTCTTCAGGTTTGTGTCTCCATATTTTGGTCATAGCTTCTCCTTTTTCTTTATCATCCCATCAGACAATTTTACTGGAAGGAATACTCCGATATTTCCCATACCCTTATCAATAAGTGGGACTGAGCATGTTTGGTTCTTGTAACTGCCACCCTCAACCTTCGTGGTAACGTTTGTGTCCCTGTGTGTTCTTCTTTGTGGCTTTTCCCTCTTTCTATTATCCCATTTTGCATTGTAAAGATTCTTGTCTAGACACCCTTCAAGGAGCAGATGCTGTCTTCTTTCACATAACCATACAAGTGTTTATCAGAAGTTTTCCCTTTCCTTTCCAGCCCTGTATTTTTCTAGCCACTTGTTATTTAAAGAAATCATTACAGAAGGACACTGATATTTTAGTGTATGTTAATTTTCCTTCAATAATATTAGGAAGGAGCAAAGAAATGTAAGCCTTTCTGAGTAAAAATCCAGAGTTAAATATACAAGTACACGTGCAAAGAAGAATTCTGTTGCTATTTAACTTATGAGATCATAATGTTATTGCAAGTGCCGTAGTGACATCCCCCTAAATGTCAGAGATACTAAGAAAATATCTGAATTAAAGAGGAAAAGGAGGCTTTGATTTATAAAAAGTATTAACAGCCTGTGCAGTGTCAAGGGCACATAATGGTTATGAATCAAAGGAGAAGATGAGTCACCTTGACATTATCGGGTTTAGACATCTTGTGGAGAACCTACTCTGATGTTTTTTGACCTTTTCAGTTTCATTTAATTGTACTATATATGACACTGGTGGTGTAGCAATAAATACTGCTTGCATCAATGGTTGTTATAGAGACAAGGCAGGTAAGATGAGAAAACATGTGTTTTCTTTCTGCTGTTCAGACTGCTCTTTTAGAAAATGCAGCAGATGTTGTAACCTCTTAAAATTAACTTGTCATGGCCCTTTTTCACTGATAATTACAATTTTTTGCTAATTGCTGTATTTGAAATCTGTATTTGAAACATTTGATTTAAAATACTTTATTTCTTCAGTAATAGACAAATAGTCTGCTTTGTATATAAACACTGTTATCCTTAATTAGATAATTATTATGAAAGAATATTAACAGAATAATTTCATATGCTATTTTTCATCTTTATTAGTTGGGAGAGGAGTTTTTGCAAAGGCAATTGAGAAAAATCCTTCCAAATTGGATTTTGACAAGCTGAATTTTCCATTTAAAATTGGCAGGTATTATAGATGAGCTCATTTAATGGGCGTTTTGTTGCAGAATTGTTTAGCTATAGTAAGTAATTAGTTAATTTGTGTAATTGTGTCTTATATTTCACTTCCCTAAGTGGATAAAACCATGGCATAGAGAAAAGGCATTTATTTCTGTCATGTACACCTTCCAGTTCTCCCTCTGGCTCATCCCACTCCTTTCAAAACCTTCTCATTCATGTCAGTACCCTGGGTTTCCACTAGAAGGTCCTGTGGTATCTTTTTAAGTTTCTTGTTCTCCAGGTTTCATGTAGGTGACCATTTCATGACAAAGACACTTATGCAATGCCAATTAGTGTAGTTCTGGGTTTCATTATCTCTCAGAATCTCTTTCTGTTGCCTGAGAGTTGTACAATGTGCAGAATCCATAGAAACCTGGTCTGCCACTAATGTGCAGTGAGCAAAGGCTGAATGTGCCTTTCTTCCCTTTCCTTTCCAGCCCTATATTTTTCTAGCCACTTGTTATTAAAAGAAATCATTACAGAAAAACACTGATATTTTAGTACATTAAAAATTGTTTGCAAAGAGATCTGACTTCGTGCTATGTTTAAAAGCACCTCGTGTTTAAAATACATTTTAAACATTTCCTTGATTAAACGGGTATGTGTTGTTGAATTATGCTGAAAAAGAATTTGTTGTTATGTTTTTAGGAAGAATGAATGATTTAGTTAATATGTATATCTCTTCTGTGCCTGTTCAGGTGAAGTGAGATATCTCTAATCTAAGCACAGGCAAAAACATTCTTTACTGTGAGGGTGATCAAACATAGGCATAGGTTGCCAAGAGAGATGTGGAGTCTCTGACCATGGAAGTGCTCAGAACTTGACTGGACAAGGCCTCGAATGACCGGCTCTGAGCTGGGGGCTTGGATGAGGTGATCTCCAGAGGTCACTTCCTACCTCAGCCATTCTGTGATTCTGTGATATATGTGGTATTTATATATCGTTAGCAACAAGGAAAAAAAATTATCTGCTTTAATTGAAAATTACTCGCTACTTCATTTATTGAGGTTATGTTTGGAACTTGTAAGCCAGGAAAAAACCTAGGTCATTCTACTTGTTTTGGATCTACCATAACAATGAGGGAAAAATACAAACCACTTTACCGCTGGTACCACTCACGGAAATTCTGTATCGTAACTTCAAGAAGCAATTTTGTTCAGCAGGAACTCAATAAGTATTTTATGAGCTATGAAATAAGTTAACAAAAAAAGGCAGAGTGTTTTCCTTATAAATTGTTTCTGTGTATTTAGAAAGAATAAGATTTTTTTTTTTCCTACTATCACTAGAATATCTTTTAAGAAGAATTATTTGACTTGCTGGTGCATAGACAAGTTCATCTTTAGATCAAAAACAGTATTTCTTTTAAAATATGATATATGGATGTCTTTTGTCATTGATTTAGTCGTTAAACCAATGTATAGTGCATGGGAGCACTGATTCAAAACTAGCATAACTGACCTAACATTTTCCATCTGAAAACTAGTAAATGAGCCTTGAATGGAATTACCTTAGATGTCTTAGGACAAGACAAGGTGACTAATTCTTGCCTACTCTCTTGAATTGTGGTGTATTTTTGGTGAATAGATAACATTTTTTAAAAGGAAAAATATTTAGATTTATTTAAAAACGCTATAATCAGAAGTTCTTCCTGACACTTCCAGTGTAGGTTCTGAAAACTTTTAACCTCAATTTAAACATAAAACTGTAGAGCATCACACTTGGAACGTCAGGAGGATGCTGGCACAGCTGTTCCTTCTTGTCTGAATACTAAAGTATAATTTCAAGACTCCTCTGATGATTACTAGAATAATCAAAAATTCTAATCAATTAGTGGTTACTTGAGATTTTTTTATCAACTGTGTAGCAGTGTCCATCTCCAAATCTGATGCTGATATTTTGTCTTGATGTACACTGGAACTTATTACTATCTTTTGCATGTGCATATATGCATCCTCTTGTTGTGTTGCATATAACATAAATTAAAATCTACACTGAACGTATTTTAAACAGTGTAGTTAAAAATAATTTGAATTGCAGCTAAACATTTGAAATGAATGATAATACTCAGTTATTTTGGCCTAATGCTAATAGGGTCACACAGTTGTTAGGGTTGGAAGAAACCTCTGGAGATCATCCAGTCCCACTCCCCTGCCAAGGCAGGGTCACCTAGAGCAGGTTATGCAGGAATGTGTCCAGGTGGGTTTTGAATTTCTCTCGAGAGGGAGATCCTACAACCTCGCTGGGCAGGCTGTTCCAGTGGCCTGCCACCCTCAACGTAAGGAAGTTCTTCCTTATATTGAGGTGAAGCTTCTTGTGTTTTAGTTTATGGTCATCCTGTCGCTGGGCACCAGTAACATACTCAGTGTAATTTTGGTCTGTTATTTTAGATGGCTTTAACATTAAAGAAATATTTTAATGTATGTTTTTATAGGATAATACTGACTAATAAAGGAATCTAATGCTTATTTTCGCCTGTTTTCTCTTTATTCAGTGGAACAAGTTCCTGTAGAGCCCTACAACATTCCACTGTCTCAAGCCGAGGTGCTGCAGACAGGCAGTGATGTGACAATGGTTGCTTGGGGCACTCAGGTCAGTAACTCTCTTAACAAGCTATTTCTCACCCATCAAAGCCTAGCATTCAAGCTCAAGTGCAGGCATTAAAATGTGTCTTCCATCACTATATGCTTGAATGAATGTTTGCCAGTGTTTATATTTCTGTGAAACCTGCTTTTTATTGTGGAAGTTTTTACTCATTTTTGATTGAAGATGACTCTGGAAATGTAGAAGAGGTACCTGTGCAGCAGGTTAATGATTTTTCTATGGTTATGGAAATGATAGGTTTAAGAATGGGACAGTGAGATTTAACTCTGAGGAAGGCAGTGGGAAAGAAAAGTTCAAAATAGTGTACTGAAAGAAAAGTATACATCTTCACTGCATGATTTAAGGAAGTGTAATCTGGGGTTCCCTTTATACAGAAAGTTAAAAATCCACTGAACATTTAATACAAGTAGGGATTGATACAGGTTTGTTCTAACAGTTACATTCTAAGCTGGCAACTTTCCCCCCACTGCCAAATTAAGATCTGCAAATATTGAAAAAGTTGTTAAGAAAATACATCTTCATTGTCCAGAATTATAGAAAAGAGATTTGAGTCTAGTTTGGACTTGTCAGAAGTTACTATTTCCTTGGGCTAGTTGAATCTGAGAAGCTTTTAGAGGAGAGAGTGCTACAACTTTCATGACAAAGAGTATTGAACTGATCTCTGGGTTTGTGCCTTTTTGTCGTTATTGTTGTTGGGTTTGTTTGTTTTGTTTCGTTTGAAATTTCTAATCTTCTGTGCTTGTCTGTGGTAGTTTCCTTGTTTTCAGACTACTTGATCTCCTTCATATCTGTAGTTATTCCTAGTAGTTTCTGATACTTTGCCCTGGTGTTTAATGATGGACTTCTTAAATATCTTTACTTGTACATGTTTTTCTCCAGCAGATGTTGATAAAGTAATTTGACTTGAAAAATAATGGCTTAGAAGCTGTCTATGATATAATATCCTGAATTTACTCAGTAGGCAGTAGTGCAGAGAGGACTTGGAGTGACATGCTTCAAAAAAATGATGTGTTCTGGTGCTTGGAAAAATTTAAGACAGACTTTTCTTTTGGTGTGACTAAAAATAGGACAGATGTGCAGACCTAATCCAGATTTAGGATCTGACCAAACCATGGGTGTGGCTGTGCCATACAGCATGGGGACAGATGTTTCACAGATATGCAGTAAATCCAGTGTGTTGGATTGTCACTGGAGGTGACAGGGTTCTGCAGATCAAATAGGTTCAGTGAGTTTGTGCTGAGGGTGTATTCAGGTGAAGTACATAGACTTGGAGTTTGAGTGCTAATTGTGCTACCAATCCAGAATTTACTGTCAATAGGCAGAGGGCTTGCACAGACTCACTGGTAACTTGTCGTATGGTTTTGGACATGAGGTAGTTGCTTGGCAGCTGCTGCTCTGGTGGGGTTCCCTGATGCTAATTGTCCTGGGTGGTGCTCATGAAGGGCAGCAAAGGCTTTTAGCTCCTCTCCAGTTGTGCTCAGTCTTTTATTGTCATTAACTAATCTGTTTATTGTCATTAACTAATCCATATCCCCTGTGAGCTAGGTAAATGTTTTCATTTATACAGAGAAACAGCAAAAACATCCATTCTATGTGCCATGTTGAAAATTCTCAAACATTCTTATTACAGCCACAGATGTATTAGAAGTTTAAACAAAAACACTGGAAGCTGTGTTTTCTTTCTGTTATTGCAATACTTCTATTGATATCACTTGTAAAATAGTCCTTTTGCATTTAGCTGTTCATATAGGTATGATGTAGTTTGTGTTTAAATCCTTAATCATCTTATTTCAGTATAGAATTTATGGCTGTCTAGGATTTATTAATGCCCTCTAACCTTCAGGCAAGTGACGCTGCCTGACCATGTCCATATTACTAAATTCTGTTGCCTTCAAGATGAAGATGACCTCATCCAAGCTGATTATTTGGGATGGTCCTTGGCTTCAACCCTTACCTATGCCTAGAAGTTGCTTGATGGAAGTCATCTGCCACAGTCCAAACCTGTATTGTGAAATGTTCTAACAATCAAGAGAGCACCAGAGTTTATTGGCAACATCATATCGAGAAATTTTTTTACCCTCATATCTCATGAGCAGATGCTTCTTGCTGAGATATTTGTGGAGGATAATCTGAGTTGTAACAGTCGTTATTTTCCATGTTGGAGCATTTGCTAGCAAATGCTTGTTTTAGGGAAGCCAATGCTTGAAATACATTTTGCTGAGAAGTGTTTTATAACCAAATGTCAAGATACAGTTTTGAATGTATGTAGTATTGCTTTATTTTCTGTTCTTAGCATAATATACCTTATGGAAAGGATGGTAATAGATGTGGATTGTTTTATGTCTACTGTGATGCAGTTACATATACTACTAAATAGATTCCTTAACTGATGGATAGGGAATAATCTGTATTCCAGTTCAGTGATGGCCACTTGCTAGAGGGGAATACTTTTTTGTTTTAATAAAATGTTAATTGTAGTTACCAGCTAATGCAACATTTGTAATGTTGGTGTTAAACTGTATATTGGAAGACCAGTAAATGGTTAGAATATTGTGCTACTGCTATATGCTTTGATTGTGGGGGTCAGGAATGAATATTTACAGGTAACTTTTTATGTGATGCTTACTTTCCTAGCTGTTCATAAGATAATGCTTTGGAGATGATCACTTGGTTATGTTTCACTTTCAGTAAGTTGTAGCAAGTGTAGTTACTGGGACTACTAGAACTGTTTCTTGGCTTTTTGGCTAAGATCAGATGCAGTGCAGTGTAGTATTTCTGAATGTACGTAATGCTTCTTTGCAGAATTGTGTGGGACTGCTACATCAAAGTACTTGACTGTGATGTATTTGAGTATTAGCTTAGTTACAGTCTTAACAAAAAACTTGTAAAACACATTCAAACTGATTACAAATAGTGAGGACCGATACCGTTAACTGAAAGTCATTTCTCTAGAAAGAAAATTTTGTTCTCAGTGATTCTCCAGTGAGTTTAGTTTTTGGAGTGGAGTTAAAATACTAGGAATAATTAGGTAGTAAATAAGAAGAATGAACTGAATACTAAATGGTTATTACTGAATAGAAAGGTCTGTGTTCAACATGCAGGTGATATGTTAAATCACTGATTGTATTCTATATGTGTAATTTAGATGATTTGGTGATGATACATTGCTTTTTCAGGTACATGTGATCAAAGAGGTGGCAACAATGGCTCAAGAAAAGCTTGGTGTGTCCTGTGAAGTTATTGATCTGAGGACCATCTTACCTTGGGATACAGAGACTGTTTGTAAGGTAAGGAAATGATGCATATTAATTTAAAAACAACCCCAGTTTTTTTAAAGACCTAGATTTTTTGCTTTCTTTTGTATATATTGTTCTGTATGTTTTGTTTCATATCATAAATTCAGAGTACATGCACCCTGCATGGACCAAACATTCGCTTTAGCATTAAAAGGGAATTCTGTTTCAGGGTTCAAAATACTGTCAGAATACATGTTCTTTACTTTGAAGCAGAGGACACAATTTAATCAGACTTCTGCCTGAAAATTGCTTTTCCATGATTTCTGACTTTTCGTCTCATCTTTGTTGTCTTTGGGTCTGAAAAGATCCGGTGACCTTTTTATCTTTTTTTCTTTCTGTTTTAGGTTAAGATCTTCATCTAGTTTTAGGTCTGCAGTAATGTGCCTAAGTGTTGTTTATCTGTATTTTGAGAAATAAATGTTTTGATTTAAGGTATATTGAGTTTTTGGGTTGGGTAGAAAAAGCAGCATTTACTCAGACTACCTAGTTTGAAATTCATGGGTACTGGAAAGTCCTTTTCTTCTTTGTGGAAGTCTTTGATGTTGCTAACAGAACACTTGCTGCTTCTGCTAGAGCTGAGAGTTTCCTTAAGCTGGCAAATCTACAGTCCTGCAGGACCATGGCTAACAACTCCTTGGGTCCTAATTCAAGCTAGGTACACTCACTCATGTTGCTGAACAAATCGCTCAGAAGACTGGAAGATGTCTGCAGCTTTCTTAGCTCAGGCCTGGTAACTGTAGTGCACTGAGTTAACCAAAGGGATGAGAACAGCCACGGGCTTGCAAAAAGGTATGTGATTCCATCCAATACTTCCTCTGCTTGCAGTTTCTAGTTTAGAGCAATATGGTGTATATCTACAGCTAACTCAGATGGTACAGATGTTTAAATAGGGCAGAACAGGCGCATACCTGACTCTCTATATACTTGGAATATCTTAGTTGTGTAGACAAGGGTTTTGTCATTCAGTGTTTGCTCAATAAGGGCCTTGCTTCTGGTCAGGTAACATATAAACACATTAAGTATGATAAAGGGAAAGATGCACCATTGATCTGCTATGCTATGGCAAAGCTTGTATTTCTCCTCAGTTTTATTTATCGGAGGGACTGCCAGTGGGATGGGATGGAATAGATTATGGGAGGAAAGAGCCATGTTGCGCATCTGCTGTTGGCAGTGTTCTGCTGTCTGGTTGTGGATGTGTTACAAATTGTGTACTTATATGTGTAGCTATGAGTTGCCTCATAAATTTGATCTTCTTGGTTGAAGTGTTTTCATTCTTTGTTTGAAGTGTATTTCTTGTGACTTGGCTGTACTTTCTAGCTGTAAAAAATGAAATGTGTTGAGTAACTGTCATCGATATGAAACTTTGGCCATAATAAATCCTTTACAATCTCTTCTGAACAAGCAAAGTGATTCTTTTTTTTTTAGTTAATTTTCCCCCCTCCTTTGAAGATTTGATCTGTCATTCTTTGAAAACAAAGTATGTCTTTGAAAGAGCAGTTAAGTCTATTTTTTTGGGTTGGACCCGCACTGAAATGCCATCAGGAAAAAATGTAGCTGTGCATAGGAAGTGCAGAGCTTTAGTTGTACAATATTTTGCAAATATGTTCTTTAAATTTGGATACTCTGTGAAGATTTTCAGATCATGTTCTGTCCTGAATGTCTTTTAAAGTATTGTGGCATAAATAAAAATATCATAGAATGGTTTGGGTCCTAAAGGACTTTAAAGATCATGTAGTTTCAACTCCCCTGCCGTAGACAAGGACATCTTCCATTAGATCAGGTTGCTCAGAGTCCCATCCAAGCTGTCCTTGAACACTTCCAGAGATGGGGCATCCACAACTTCTCTGGGCAACTTTTTCTCTGCCTCACTGCCCTTACAGTGAAGATTTTTTTTTTTCCTAATATCTGATCTAAACCTACTCTCAGTTTGAAACTATACCCCCTTGTCCAATCACTACATGCTCTTGTAAAAAGTCTCTTTCCATCTTTATTGTAGGCTCCTTTCAGGTACAGGAAGGCTGCAATTAGGTCATGCTAAATCCTTCTCTTTTCCAGACTGAACAATCCCAATTCCTAGTGTTTCCTTGCAGGAGAGGTTCTCCACCTCTCTAAAAGATGGAACAGATGGATCTGTTGCTTTAAATCTGTTAATAAGTTTACTATTAAGAGAGTAATTTCAAAAAAAGTATAGTGCCTGTTGGCTAGGCAGTTCAGCTATTTATTATAATAAATACCAAATAATGAATGTTTTTAGTTAGCATTGCTGTTATGTTAATTTGGCTGTATTCTGGCTGGTCTAATGGGAGAAAAGTTAAATTCTCTTCTTCTGTAGATCTTGTCTGTTTTGCTCAGCTGAAAATAATTAGTGGTTTGCATTTGTGCATTAGGTGGTTGCATTATGTAACCCTGAAACTTTTTAAATTTAATTTGCATCCTGTACAGCTTTTAAGGTAATTGCCAATGTAAACAGAAGGATGGAAACTACACTTCTAGCTGCTTGCTGTAGCTTTATCTCAAGAGGAACTGCTTGTGGCAACTGTTGCAGTTGGTAGTGGCTTACAGCATCACTTTGGGTGATGGGACTTATTATTCCCTTCCTGAGATGCCAGTGTCAAGGTCCAAAAGAGCAGTAGGTAAGTTGGCCATTCCAGAGAAAGTCCTCAGCTGGTCATTGGTCTGCTTATGTTCTCTCTGTGGGCTCTTAAATGATAATGGAATTGCTTTTACTCCAGTCCAACCAATAAGCAAGTTATCAGCTCTCGGAGGCTGCCCTTTGCCTCAGACTATTACTTGTGTCAGCACTCATAAACATCAGGCCAGCTTTTTGTTTTTCCTTGTCTCACATGTGTGTTTGAAATGTGTCCGTTGTCTCTTTGTCCTGTTGGATGCAGGTGATGGTGCATGTAATACATCATAACCTTACTGCTCTTCTGCTGGTGCTGGGATGCATGGTCCTTGGCTGAGGGGAGTCTGTGTGGTGTTGGAGACCAGGACTTTGGGTTTTGCTGTAAAAACACATCCCTCAGTTTTACTGCTAGAAGTGTTGTCCTTTGTGATCAGTAAAGGCTGTCATTTTAGTCTTTCTTAGCTGGAAAGATATTCGACTTTAATTTGACAGCTGTGGTGTAGGCATGAAGAGGGATGGGCTGAAATTGTTAGTGCTTTGGAGATGAGCAATAATATGTCAAAATTTTCACTGCAAATCTAACTCCTTAGTCTGCTTTTTGTAGCTTTTTCTATAGAGGAAATTATGTCATCAAAAGGCATATTTCCTAGAACTATGAGAAGTTGTACTTCACAACTGCCGCCAGAGGCCTCTTGTAGTCAAGTTAAGCATCTGTTCTGACTTTGCATTGCTCCTATGAGCATGTTTATGAATATATAGCTTTGAGGGAAATATAAATATAAAGAATAAATATAGTGAGCATGAAAAAAAATTGTTGTCTAATTTTACTGATATTTTCTTTGCATTTTGAAGATTTTGAGATTATGCTTGGTTTTGAAATACGTTAGCATTTGCCATCTGCATGTGGAGATGAGGTTGCACCTGCCTGGAGCAGACTACCATGGACTTCAAATGGATCCCAGCAGTAATTGAAACTTTTTTTGGTACAATTTGTGGAAACATGGGTCAACATGCAAACGGGGGCTGGATTTTTCTTTTGTCAATCTTCAGATGTCTAAGAAGGAGAAATGAAGTTTGACCTAGTTACAGGAGCTCATAGAGAGAGCTCATTCTAGAGAAAGGATATTTCCTAAGGGTCATTCATCAGAATTGCTTCAGCAGTGTGTTTTTTTATGAGATAAATTGGCCTCTGGAAATACCATGGTTTAAAAGTTTGGTCTTTTTAAAAGTAAGTTAGGGAAACCCTAGTTTTCCTAGAGTAAAGTTAGGTGAGACAAATTGAACTCTTAATTTTGTAGCTGTGAGATGACACCTGCTGCTGACTTAAGTAGTTGGCCTGTTTAAAAAACATATCTGACATATTTTTACTAGGATAAAAGCAAAGAATCTATGAGTGTATGTGTTTTATGTACATTTCTATACATTAAAATGCATGCTGATCTGTAGTCTTTCTAAGGTCTTTCACAAGAAAAATTGAGTAGATTGTACCAGTTGTACATGCACAGAGCTCCAGTGTATTGCTTCTGAATGAGACACGAAGCAAAAGCAAACATGCTTTTTCCCTAGAGGGTTGAAAGTAAACCCAACATCAACTCCCAATATGTAGCTGTATAAATCAGCTTCAAAAGTTTCGTTTTTATGTGTTGGAAGAGTGACACAAGCTTGTTTAAAGAGTATGTGCTGCCTTTGCTGCTTCCTTAGGAAGTGTAATAGCAAAGGCCATCCTTAGATTGCTGAGCATCTTGTCTGTGTATACATTTTCAGTGTCATTGTAGTCAGTGAGAAATTTGCTAGGTCTCTTGTTTACTTTGACAATCTTCACTGATTTCTGACTAAAACTCTTGTTTTATTCACTAGGACTGGTATATGAGTGGTACAGCAGTTATAATTCAAAGAGAGATGAGCTAGCTGTCCATAGAGTTGATATTTTTTTTTTTTTGTGAGGGAGAGAATGCATTCCCTGTGCTTATTCTAACATCAGCATCCTCCATCTGTGTTTTTTTTTCATGTATGAGTGGACTGGGATCAGGAGTGATTTTTTGCCATTATACCTTCACCTGTAAACAGGAATGCATGAAATTAACGTGTTTCTCAACAACCCTGCTGACAGAGAAACCTCTGCCTTGAATGCTCTGCTGACTGTTGCATGTGCATGCAGACATCTGCTTTTAGCACAGGCACAGCAAAGATGTCAGTTCCTAATCCAGACAGGTAACACTTCCCCACTACTTGATTGTTTACCTGTGCTACTATTGAAAGAACAAGCGGCCATGAAGGATGCTGCTCAAAAAACTGAAACATGAATTATATATGAAATATCTATAAAAATGGTTTCTTTATACACCGCAAAACTGTTTAAAAGCACTTTTTCTCCCTTCCGGAATGAAGTTTTCAAATAAAAGTTTTATTTTCTTCACTATACTTAACAGATTTGCTTGGACATTCTGAATAGATTAGGCTGTGTGGACTTTCTTGTGTAAGAACTGCTGGGTGATGTGGTATTGATTAAAAAGCCAATGGCACACTTCCCAGTGCTTCACTGGTCACATTCAGGATAAGTTGTAGTGGGTTTTATATTGAAAAATATGCATGTGTTACTGGAGGTAGGAAATCTAGCTTAGGATTTAGTACTCTTAAGGGATTGTGCAAGTTACTGTAGCTTTTTCACCCTGAATTCAGCCAAGAATGTTATTTAAATATTGAACTGATTAGTATCACTCTGCCATTTTAATTTCGAAAGTGAAAATTTGCAAATAACATTCTTATACTTTTGTATTATTTAGAAGGCAAGTATTTGCCACACAAAATGATACCTAATTAGTCATCTTAACTGTCTGTGAATGGTTGCTACCTTAGTGCAAAGAAGTGCTGAGAAAAAGTCATTCTGAAGTTGCTTCCTTGGGGCACTATGCTGCAGTCAAGTGAAGGGGTGTTTGTAGTTCTGGGCACTCAGTGTTGCTTTGCTCCTCTCAGGAAGGGTTCTGCAGATGCCCTCATGGAGGTCAGCATAAATGCTTGTCAGGCTGCAAACACATAGGCTGCTCATTGGAAAGAGCAAATCTGAGCAAAAGAAAAGCAGAGTTTCACAGAGGGAACCAGGGGGTAATACAGACTGGGGCAAACTGTGTGCCTGTCTTCCATTGAGGCTCTTTGATGGGAGCCTTTTTTCCAGCATGTACTAGAGCATTATCCTTAATGCACAAGTGGCATTTTTGTCAGATATGATCAGTGAATAATTTTCAGTAGTAGATCTTTCATGTCCTATACTTAATAGGCAGCATGTCCTAGCAGACCTATGGGTCTACCAGCTTGTTCCATTCCTTTAAGTTTACTTCATCGACTTGGACTGTGAATAAAAGGAAAATCAAGATCAGCAGGCCTGATGTGGGTTTTTTATGCATTAACTACACTCACCAGGCATTGAACTGTACAATTGTATCACAGGTATCCTGGGATCAGATTTATGTTTCTTGGCTATCTGTTCTTGATCTTTTGCCATTTTACATGTTGCTCTTTGGATTTCTTATTGAATGGATCTTGTACCTATAAAATGTGATTAAAATTGTACTGCTTGCATGATGACAGTTAACTTTGTCACTGTTTCCATAAGAAACTTGTGTCTTTTGGTCTTGTAGTTTCAGGTTGCTAGAGAGTGCTGTGGACTGTTGCTTGGCTTCCAGAAGCAGAATGCTGGAGCCATACTTGGAGGCAGACATTTTAGAGTTATGAGAATATATATGTAACCATTTTAGAAGCTAATTATTCATATCTTTCCTCTTCTGTGTTTTAAGAAAGCTTTGAATGGAAGCCTTGTTTTTTGTTCCCGTGTATCTTGTTTTTTCAGGGACGTACCTCAGTGGCAAGGTGTTTGTGTATATATAGTTCTGTTTTCTCCTTTCTCCCTCCCAATATAAAAATAGTTCTCAGTCTTTTTGCCTATGTATTGACAGGGGATACTTGAGAAACAATCTGATTAGAGAAAACCATAGACAGAGAAAAGGCATTTGCATTTAGTTTCTGTTAACATAGAGTATAGTGCTGATGATACTGTCCATCAATTCTTCATCAGACCTTTTCCCTTTTGCTCATGTTATATATTACAACCTTCAGATTTAAAGGCACTTAGGCAAATAAATGAGCAGTGGTACGTAGTCTATAGTTAGAAGCTATTTTATGGTTCCAATATATGCATTTATTTTTTTCCTTGCAAGTGGTGCTGATTGAATTCTAATGGAAGTTGTGATGAAGTTCCATGATGGTAATCATATATGAATCACTCTTCCATAGACGTAATTATTGCTTCCCTACAGTATTGCCTTTTTTTAAATGTCCATAGCTATTTATCCTGCCACTATCACTCAGTTGAGCCAGCTGCTCTTTTAAACTTTTTTTATTATTCATATGCTGCAGATTCTTATTATTTGTGCTTTATTAACCTTTACCCCATGAGAATGTAGTTTTAAGTATTTCTACAATAATTTTGTACTTCTAAAGATAATGTTGAAATTTGTCATGCCAAGATTTAATGTGCTTTTTACTGAATTATTGTCTAACAATATGCATTTATTAATAGCACAATGCATTATATTTAGCTTCTTGTAAGTATTTTTCTATTCACAGTGATGGCAGTCTGAAATGCTTGTAATAAAAGAATAGACTGCAGAGATTTCCAAATTGTCATAAATATTGTTGGAATTTTTTTTATAGTAAGGCTTTGTTTTTCTTTAAGATATACATACTCACTGAGATGTTTTCCAAAGAGCTTAGAGCTATACCTGGTATTAGACTTAGTTTTCATTATGCTGCTACCTTCTCTGATACTACTAATGTGGAACAGGATACCATTTCCCATCCCTCCCATCTTCGTTTTGTGTTCAAGAGTCTGTACTTATGGATTGCTTTAATTTCTGTGTGCAACACAACAGTATTCTGCACAAGCAATGGTTTTCTTCTAAATAGACTCAGTCTATTCTATAATTGCTTCTTCTGTCAAGCTAATATGGACTACTCCTAAAGTCCCCCAAGCCTCTTGAAATTCTTTTAGTCTGTTTGACTGCTCCCTGCAATCTGGTGGGCTGCTTTAGTGCGTAAAATCCTGAATATCTGTTTACCTTATTGACTCATTAAGATAGAAACAGTTATTTTCTTGTTATACATATTATAACTTCTTGTTACACAATTTTTGACAGCTCTGAGACGCATTAAGACCTTTACCATATTGAAATGTTTGAAATTCTGAGTATATGTTAATGAGTCCTCTGCTACTATTTTTATCATAAGGAGGTTGAACTAATCTGAAACCCTTGCAGTTTGCTTACTTGTTCTATGTATGTAATTTGCACTGTCCTGGAATTTATAATATTTTACTGAATAGTGTGATAGAATAGGACAGAATTTGCCTGGGCTTGGTGGACATACTACTTTTGCATGTGGATATAGAAAACCAAAAAATTGCTGTTTTGTAATGTCACAAAAAATGTTGTAGAATGAGATGCATGTATTGAATTATTGCATGATTATATAGTGGTTTAACATGGAAAAAACAGGTCTGCATTTCTCTTTCTCTCCAGAAACAAATTAGACTAATTTTGTTTTCCAAGCTTTTTTGTTTGCAAAATATGCTTTTGAGATGTAAAGCTGCTACTGCAGAAATTTTCATTTGATGAGCATTTTTGAGAATCCTAAACTTTGTATATTTCAAAGTTCCTGAGGACTTTAATGTAAAAGGAAATTATAAACCAAAAAAAAATTAATTATATTTTTCTATGATACTACATTTCAGCAGTGTACTTTAGCAATTTTTCCCCTTTATTTGTGATTTCCTTTCAGTTGTTATATGGAACTAACCCTACAGAACCGAGAAGCTGCCTGTTGTACAGAGTATTCTTTTTCATATAACACATGACAAAATTTCAAGGGACAGATCCTAACTTTTAGTCTGTTCTGCTTGAAATTTTTCTTCCGGCTAAATTACATTTAGATTTTGGGTGTTTGTATGCTGGATACAGCAAGTGATTAGTGATGCTGTGACACCATGTAGCTTCATCTCTTGGAAGATGCTCATCTAATTTACCTTTAATATCAGCCCATTAATATCTCTGGAGGTCTTTGTACCTGTTCAGTACTGGCATCTGAGCATATTCTGTTTTCTGTGCTGAAAAGAGTAAAGCTTTGCTGTTATTCAACTTGATTCTTCTAGGCACAAAGGAAAAAAAAAAGAAAAAGGAAGTATCTGATTACAGAGGTTGGCTTTGTCTCTCCCAGACACAAAGAGCAGGAGGAATGACTGTTGCAACATTTGCTACTGCTCTTGTTGATCTCTTCTTTCAGGTACCCATTTGGTACACAGAGATGTGTTAAAATAATTTCTAGCCTTTGTACTTTAAGTACCACTAGTTAAAATGAGGAGCCAAATGAAAGGAAGTACTTTGAGCTATGGCATGTGTCGCCATTACTTCGAGAAGAATGCAAAAAATTGGGCCTTAGTGGTAGGAAATGCAGGATGGACCAGTGACATCTGAGAAAAAGCAGGAGATTCCATTGGCAGTGCTAGAATGTTGTCATATGCTTGATTCATGTCCTATTCTTCTGCCCATGACTTGACTAGGAACTACACATCTGTATCATTCTGGAAGTGGTGTGATTTTACTTACTGTGTAATGAATCTCACTACAGTGGTAAATCTGCAGGGAAATTGGGTATTCTCTGCTTTTTGTGAATATTAGTACAAAATAAATTTCCTGTACTATCTTGACACTGTTCTTCCTCTCCTACTTTTCTACTTGTGTGATTATTCTGCAAATGGTTTTGCTATTCAACCTTATAGCTTGTGAGATGGTGAGATATAGATATTTTGCCAATTTATTTAAAATAGGAAAGATTTTTATTCATAAAATTATAAAAAGTCTTCAGGGGGAATTAGTTCAAACTGATTTTTCATCTCATTGATGAGAGAATATGAAGGATAACATATAAGAAAAACAGAAATTAAATTAATAAAGTACTGGAAGGTCTTAATCTGAAGCAATCTAAAATAACTATGTTAAACATAAGAATAATTTTTACTATTTTTTAAAATAGTGTGTTGTGAGGGGAATTGTTCATTCAGCCTACTGAAGAAGCTGCCAGCATAATGAATGCTTGCCATGATACAATTTTAAGATTACACAATTCATTTGTTTTTTCCATTCAATTCATGTGTGAGGTATTTATTCACTTGCCTGAGCAGTATTCTGTTTAAACTGTAGTCACATTACTTGGATCAGCAGTGAAGTGTGCTGTAAGTTGTAATTGTGCTTTGATTTGTGTCTTGTGGCTTAAGACATGCAATTGTTTACAGAGAATGCTAATCAAACTTTCCAGATGAGAAAAAAGTGGTAACTTAATACCGCTTGGTTACTGTATAATGCTCGTGCTGTAAATGTGCATTCTGTTTCTCTGTCCAGCTGAAAACCCCCATATTGCCAGTTTTAATAAGTTCCTTGATCTGCACATGACAAAACTGTAAAATCACTCTTTTGGCATGTGGTCAAACATTACCAATAAGTACTAATCTATACTATATTATCACAGCTGGCACTTGCGGTGCATTTACTGACACGCTACCTCGACTTTGAAATTCTCAGTAGTGCTGTGCTTGGAAGGTTACAGATTTCTTAAGGAAGAAGGGCTTGAATGGTTGCTGCAAAAGGGGACTCAGTTTTAAGAGCATGTGACATCTATTTTTCATTTGCCATTAAACTGGTATGTTATTTTAGTACTGAAGGCAAAAGTTGATTTATTAAAACTTTTTCAAAGTTTAAAAGGTTTCTCTTAAAAATTTTGATGTCTAAATAAAATTTAGAAGGTGTGTGTTTTCTTTGTGCTTCTTACAGGAAAAATGTAGTTGAGGAGAAAAAAATAAATTTGGGTTACTAAGCTTGGCAGTGGGATTTAGTTTTTCATGTGTTAGTATTGAACTATTTGCAATATGATGGCAAAAAAAAGTTGCACTTTTACAAGCCCATGGAAACAATTAATTTCTGATTACCAGCTGTGGTGTTTTGCTGACATTAGAGAACCCTCTTGATACTGTCATTTTTTTGGCTAAGAGCTTAATGATGTTTTAAATAATGGATTGACTAGGGGAAAACGTGATTTTTAGATCTTAACACACTGTCAGCCGTTTGTGTTAATACAGTTTTATTTTCCAGTGAAAGAAAATAAATCTTTCAGAGTAATCTGTCTACACAGTAAAAAATTGTCCTTTCTACTGGACAATCAAAATGTATTTAAAGTAATTAATGTATATGTTACTGTGTATCGACGTGTTAGATTTAAATTATCATCTTGATCATCTAGACATTTAAGTATCATCAGGATTGGTGTATACATTTTGAAGTTAAACCTGAAAGATCTTGGTTGTTATATCTGATTTCATAGGTACAAATGTTGCAAAATGTAGAGATTTTCTAGGGCAATTACTTGGGATAATTGAAAAGCTAATATATGGAACCTTTCTTGTTTCAGAAATGACTTAGTAACACAATGGAATTTGCTTAATAGAAAAGATGAATTTAGCTATATATTTTTTTCTCTGTAACTTCAGTAGTTCTCAAATATTTAGTAAAATCGTAACTTGTTTTGCTCAAGTCATCAGTGTTAATTTTCTGACCTGGTCCACACTAGAATAAAATACCTTTTTTTTTTTTTTTCCCAGTATTGGGAAAAGGTCAAAATAAAGGAGTGTAGAAGACTCACAATCCCCCTCTCTCCTGTATTCTTCATTAATTTAGTATTTATTTAATTATCCCCATTATATCAGAACCGACACGATTGAGCAACCGATGATTCAGCGAAGTACAAAGGAAATTACTGATGTGATGAAGTTTTGAGCTTTCACCATCTGTGTTCTAAAGAAATAAAATATTTCTTGGTAACACAGAAATGCTATCTTTAAATAAATAAGAAACTCTGAGCAATCTAAAATTATGTAATTTAGAGGCTCAATGCTTTTATAAGTAAACATCATTAGAAATGTGAAAGCATAAAGGAAGAAATTGTGATTTGCATTATTCAAGTGCCTTACAGGTCCTTTAAAATAATTGTCAGATTATTCAATTTCTTTATGCCATGGTCTTGCCTTTTATAAAATTTGTATTAATCTTCCATTTTTCCAGTGTTGCCTAAGGTAAATATATTAATTATTTGGGGCTTCCAGTAACTTTTAAAGCTATGGGTCTTTTGTCTCATTTTCTTCAAGGCACTGCAATACAGAGCTTTAGTCCCCCTTTCCAATTTTCTGAATTTAGCATGCTGTTTAATTTTTGCTTAACCAATTCCCCTTTGAGGAAAACAAATGACAACAAAGACTAAGCAACAGTCTTTCTCTAAAATGATAACATTCCACTCAAGAAAATTTTACCTGAGAAATCTAGAAACTGTGATAAACTTGCTTCTGAAAAGCTTTTTGCAAACAGAGCTCTAAAGAATATCAGAGAACACAGAATTTGTTACAGGGCAGTAAGGTGCTGAGCTTCTGTGAGAGGTGGTGTGCAGCAAGTGCTTTTCTGTAAGCAGATGTTGCTCAGAGTGAAAAAATGGAGAAAACTAGTAAACAACCTCATTTTGTTTGCCACCTACAGTGCTGGGTAATTGGTCTTCCCTCTGGCCCTTCCCCTAGCAAAAAAAGGTTTTTAGAGATCCTTAACAGAACTACAGCTCTGCTAATTACTGCTTTCCAGAAATGGATTGACATTTTGGTCAAATACGGTTTTGCTCCGTTGACAAGCATAGTTATGCTTCTTTCATCATCATGCTCTGAGATGTACAGAGCTTCTTGGTAATTTCCATGGATATGTGTTTAACGTTTTCTCTCTCTGGTTCCTGCATATTTAGAGGATGTAAATGAGGAGATCTCTACAGGCATTTCAGTGATTACAGTGATGCAGTATTAATTCCAGACTGGGAATGAGTGTTACTCAATGGTATTGCATTTGGAAATTACGGCTTCAAGACAGGAAGGTCTCATTTGTGCCTTGTATGGTTCTTACAGCAACTTCATGACTTTTCTGTCTCTATCCCATCTGCCATCTGCCTTAGTGATTTGGGAGAAAAATATTATGTGACACATAGTTCAAGACTATGACATTTCAAACTGTTTAGAGGAAAGACTGTCTGAGAGATGCAAATAGTATGAAATAAGCAGAAAGGAGGGAACAAAGATTATTACTCAGCAATATTCAGAGCTCTGCAGTGAATGAATTACAGGCTTTGATTATTTATTTTGTCATGTACAAAGATGACTGCTGTCTTTTAGTTGATAAGCATGTAAAGAGTTCAACATCTTTTAAGCTGCTGATCTAAGTGAAAAATGCAAATGCCTGTGTATCATGTTAAACAGAAGAAGCCAAATAGTTAATTCTTTGAGGAGTATACACCAAATAGATAAGGAATACTTACAAACTCTTATTGCTGTTTTTTTCATGCTGCTGACTTGTAATGCTATTTTTTCATGCATCACTCATAATGGTGATCAGTGATCAATGAAAAAAATTTATAACATGCTGTTTTTCCCAGATTATTTTCACAATTTTTTCAGCTTACCAGGAGAGGCTATTTAAAAATGAAATGTATTTCTTGGTCTGTAGGTAGACTTTCTTTTGTGTACATTTAAAAATTTCTATAATTAGTGATTCTTGGGCTAACGTATTAAAAGGTTCAATGCAGCAATTAAATATAGCTCTATTGTGTGTCAAGAAATATCTGTCTCAAAGATGAGGCTTGGTTTGGTGTTTGTCATTGAAGAGAATTCCATTGAGATCAGTGGCAAATGCATATATTTTGTGACAAGTTTCTGTGTATGCTAATGCTTCCTTGTCCTGCCCTAACCCATCAAATGTCATTGGCTTGCTGTAGCTCTCAGTAGCTGAAAGATGATGAAGCTTTATGGAAATGAGTAATTGTGGAATGACTTTGGTTGAGTACAAGTAGCACTAGAAGGCATATGATTCACCTTAGTAATGTTTTTAAGCACTGGAAGAAGTTCTTATTTTAGTGTAGTCTAACCTTTTTATTAGTTTTAGCTTGGATATGGAAGACATATGGAACATGCTGGAAGATTATAATAGTGGCATTTTCCAGAAAATAGAATCATAGTTTCTGAAACTCAAGTCTATCTATTAAAGGAAAGATTGCTGAATATTAACCTTTGTTAATATGATACAACTTCAGACTTTTTGTTGCATACAATTGGTCCAGAAAACAGGAATAATAAAACCTGCACATTTGTATAGACTTGAGTCATCACGTGATCTTGCTCAGCTGATATAGAGAAGTAATGTTTTACCTTTATCCTGAGCACTGCAGCTTTAGTCCCTCTTCTGGGGAAAAAGAAGTTTTATCCAAATTATTGGTTTGAGTGATAGACATCAAAAAGATCAAATTAATTGTTGTAAGGGCAACAGAGTTATTACTTAAATGGAAAACAACTATTGTTTCATGGTATTTTTATAAATTATGGGCAAATTACTGAGTGCTAACTCTGTGTTAATGATTTAAAAATCGTAACAGCATAGTAGGAGTGTTCCATGAAACAGAAGCCTGAAAAAACCCCCAGAGAACTCTCAGATGTCTGTTCCATGGGTTTTGGATTTGGACTTACCATCTTTTCCCTTCCCATGCAATGTTGTGAAGGCACAGAAATGAATTTATTTCTTTACTTTGGAAAACATTATGATAAAGAATGAAAAATAATTACTTTTAAAAAGTAAAAAATTGCATGAGGAGTTAAGCTTGTTTTTCTATGAATTTGTGTCCCATAGTTTCTACCTTCCACCATTCTATGTCCTCCATTTACCTACGTTAAGATGCTCAGCTCCTTTCTAAAATGGATGGCTAGATAAAAAGCGACAGGGACAATTTGTTGGTGCTTACTGGCTGCTGCTGAAAGAGGTGTGGGAGAGCTAGTGCTAAGTGCAGCTTGTCTTTTATGAGGTTACAAAGTTAGTAGGAGTACTAATCTACCTCATAGGGACTGATTTTTACCAAGCTTTTAGGAACTTAATATTTTTAAGACTTGCATTTGGCTGCAAAATGTCTATCAGGACACTGAAAAATGGACAGAAAAATGAGATCAGGTTGCGGGACCCTCATTATCTTGGCTGACAGGCTGAAAATTAATATATACCTAGAAAATGACTATTCCTTCTTCTAGGTCAGATAGGGAGAGAGTGTAACTGATAGAAAAGAAATGGAGATTGTAGAAGAAATGACATGAGGATTGCTGAGATGGTTTGGATGAAGAGAGCACAAAAGATAGAAGGGAGAATAGGACAAAATATGACACTGAAAGAATGAAAAGAGAAGATGAGTTGGTTGTTGCTTTAGAATAAATGGGAAGTAATACAAAAAAAATATATTAAGAAGAACATAAACAAGGGATACTGTAATTTTTAAAGCATAGGTTTGCAAGATACTTGGCACAAAATTCTGTAAACAATCTGTTATTCAAATAGTTGTCACATCTATCACTTCACCTACTAATGCTTCTTTTTGGAAGGGCCAGAGATGGCACAGCTCTCATTTTCAGACACCTACTTGATCATCCTTGTCCACTTAATATTTTTGTTTAATTATTTATTTTGCTCAGATCTTTCCCTTCTATTGTCTCGTGCTTTCCCATATAGTCCATGTTAGTAATTCAGATACTAAGTCCAGTAAAGCCTAAGTGGGTTCAACATCTTCAGTGAAATGAATTCCGCTGTCTATGATGAAATTAATGAATTTATGGATCAGAATTGGAAGTAATTTAGGATATAGGAATGAAACAGATGCTGGATGCACAGATGCTGAAGCTCCTGCTTCTTTGGGAGCTTTAGTGAAACAAAGCCTCACTGCTGTCCTGCTCATGCTACAATTCCCGGTATGAACCAGAGTGAAAAACAAACAAGGGGTATGCCACTAGTGGTATTGCCAGCACTTTTCTCAGTTCCTTTCTCCATACCTTACAGAATCCAGGTATTTTCTTTCCAGAACTTGGCATGTCTCTTGCCATGGCCTTTTCTTTTTTCTTGCTGTTCTTTGTGGATACAAGAAAATTCTTGCTAGCAGCAATATTGTATCCACAGTTCTTTGTCAACATTCCTGCACTTTTCATTTTCCAGAATTCATGTTTTTCTTCTGTCTGTTCTGCCTTCAAGTTCTTGTATTCTCACAGTCTTCCTCTTCATCTACAACTTTAAGGAACAGCACTTCTATTTTAATCTTTCTCTTTGGATCAAAGCATGTTTTTTGCTGGGACACTCTAACTATTGTTTGTCCTCATGGTTATTTGAATTGTGTTAGAAGCTACTGAGCAATTCAGTGGGGGAAAATGAAGTATTATTGTCTTCAGCAATAAAATTCCAGTCTGTTTTACTTATTTTATTGGTGACCTGATGCTATTTTTCTCCTTTCTTTTAAGAGCAGTTGCTGGCTTTTTTCAAGCTCTCCAAACCTATATAGTTAGCTTCAATAAAATTATTCTGAAGAGACCAGTTATGTGGGTCGTATCTGGCAGCGTAGTGTTTTGCTTCTGGATGAATACTGCCAAGAATTGTTCCAGACAGTGTTTTTGTGTGTGTGTTGGGGTGTGAGTATGGCAGTGAATTAGCTGGCCTGTCCTTAGATCCTCCAGAATAGCTGGGGAAGTTGTCTATCTGGTGTTTTTCACAGAAAGTATAGTACAGTAGTTGCGTTAGTAGAAGATGTATGAATCTTACAAATAACTGGATTGTCCATGGGAGCCCTTTAAGAATTGTCCAGGATCCCATCTGTTTTTCAAGAATAAAAGAATAGCTGAGGCACTGTTCATCCTCGTGTTTTATAACTCAGCTTTGCTGTCTGACTTTTTGATGTGACTCTAGAGAATCAGAGCACCTGGAAGAGCAAGGGTACTGAACAGAGAGAATGGTGGTGGCTGTGAGGAAGGGGGATAAATAAAGCTATCTAGATGCTCTTAGTATTTCAGGTACCTTTATAGAGATAGATCCCTCTAAGATTTTGGGACTTTCATCTTATGGAATGTGGGTGTTTTCTCTGCCTTTTTGGCTGTGGAAGACTGCAGTCTTTCCTTAAAGGTTATCTTGGAGGAACCTCAAAAAACACTCAGACTTAAAAGCTTGGATTTTATTCTTTTATGACGAAGTATTATAGTGAAAAGGAGATGTACTCTTACAGCCTGATTATTCCAGGAATTTGAGGGACAGATGAAATTTTCAAAACCTGAACATATTAATAAACAAGATGCATATAATTTCTGAAAAGCAAGAGGAGGGCTAACTAATCTCAAATTTTAATTTATTAATAGACTTACAACATTTAAGGCCTAAAATAAGTGCTGAATTTGAACATGAATATAGAAAACTGAAGAAGCAAGTTAATTTATGAAGACACTAATTTGTAATGTTTAACAATTAATTAAAACTCTGAAAAGTACTTCTCTCCATGGAATGTCAGATGAATGTGGTGATGCCACACAAACCTGACGGGTGTCTTATAATGTGTTAATGAAGATTTTTGGGATGAGAAGGATCTCTTTAGTGCAAAGGATCTCTTTGGTGCAGTATTGTTCATCTGTATTTTCTGAGACTTCCTAATTTTGCTCCCATAAACAGGGAATTAAAAAGTGTAGAGGATGAAGGGAGGATAGATCTGTCCATGGTGTTTTATTAATTACTGGTCACACTGGTGAAGGTTGGAAGCTGCTGCAAAAGTTCTTGTTTTCTGAAACCTTTGCTGTTAAATTTTATGTTTGAGGCTGTACACAGAGAAGGATTATTTGAACAGATGTATTTAATTGTGGTCAAGTAGGCAAATATATTTCAAAGTATTGAGGAATCACGAGTTGCCAGTCCAATGGATTCATGAATATTTTCCTTAAGTTTAGTTGCCATTATACTTTAAATGTCTATTTAAGGAATCTGCTCATAGTTATTGCTAGAACACAGTGACTGGGAGATCTAGAGGCATCTGGTTAAAAGAAGTATTTTTTAATATTCATGCTACTTATTTCAGTAGTGTAGCAGATTGTATGTGGAGAGCTCAGAAGTAAACATACTTTGCACCAAATGTTTATTAAAATTATTAATTGTCACTATTAAGGGGAGATTCCAGTGCCAGAAAGTAAATGAGATGTGAAGAGGTGGAGGAAAAGAATGCAATAAAGTCAGTGCAGTGTATATAAAGTTATAAGAATGAGCCAGATGGGTTTTATTTTTAAATTTACTTTTGAATTCTGAATCAGTTTTCTTCCCAAACCAATTCATTGTAGTTTGTATGTAGCAATTTGTCTTAAGGATATCAAAAAGCCATGCTGTGGAATTCCAGAAATACTTTTTCTTTGCCTATCTCTTAATGAAGTTGATTGCTGTGTTGTTACATACTTTTAAGTTAAACGGGAGTACCCATCTGCACAAAACATAAATTGTCCCCACAATCCATGACTATTATTATCACCTATTGTTTTCTCAGCAATTTTCTGTTTTAGGGTATGTAGAATGATGATACAAAAGTATTAGAAGAGGGTTTGTAGCACAGTTGTATTAAAAGAGTAAGTTTACTGAAAGGCATTGGAGACTTAGTCACTACTTGATAGAATGTTAGTCCTTTTAGTCTGCTTTAACCCTCTCCTATTAAAAATTATATCAAGCAGCCCAGACTGTATTGAGATGCACCCTGCTGTGTGTCATACCTCATTTCTCTTTTCACAGTCTCAGCTCTTTAAATTGCAAGTTCTTTGGAGAGGAATTCTCTGCTACTCTTTATAGGCTACTCTACACATTGGCGATCTGTCTTTGGTTCTTGACTTTGCAGGAAGCTTATAAATCTCTATGTTGATCATCTCAGCCATACCCTGACAATGTTGTGTAGGGTATAAAGGCCATAACTGTTTTACTATCACCTCTTCATTGCTTCTTAGGATGTTCTACCTAGCCCTGGAGCAACCCCTTTTGGTTTTGACTGCAATTTTTAAAATTTTCTATGTTACTTTGCATTATTCCTGTGCTTGTTTTCATTCTTCCTTATCTCTGCACCACCGTCTTCATACTACAACAGTTTTTGGTGCTATGCAGGAAAAACCCACATTAGTACTTTAGAATTATTTTTGGCATTGATAGTGTAAAATGATACATACTGGAATATTAAATACTAGTATGTTGAGTCAGTAAGTTTTATGGTAGTGTTAACATTTCTCTGCAAGTTGTTTCATATGTGCATCCCTGCTGTGGTCACATTAGTTCTTTATGAACTGTTCCTGCCATACATACAATGGGGGAAAAGATCCGTCCTGATGTGGATTTCAGTATGCAACATCAGCATAACAACAGAAATTCTGCCTCTGGGCACCACTGAAAAGAGCCTGGCTCAGTCTTGTTTGCACCCTCCCTTTGCGTATGTAGATACATAGATGAGGTCCCTTCATCCCAGTTCCTTAATCATCCCTGTGGCCTGTTGTTGGACTCTCCAGTATGTCCATGTCTTTCTTACTGAGGAGCACAGAACCAGATCCAGCATTCCAGGTGTGGCCTCACCAGTGCTGAGCAGAGGGGCAGCATCACCTCCTTTGTCTGGCTGCCAGCACTCCTCCTAATGCAGTCCAGGACACCATGTGCCTTCTTTGCTGCAGGGGCACATTTCTGGCTCATGGTCAATGTGATGTCCCTTTCCTGCCAGGCTGCTTTCCAGCTGTGCAGCCCACAGTGTGCACAGGTACATGGAGTTGTTCCTCCCCAAGGGCAGGACTTGGTGCTTCCCTTTTTTGAACTGCATGAGGTTCCTGTCAGCCTGTCCAGGTCTCTCCAAATGGCAGCACAGCTCCTTCAGCCTATCAGCTGCTCCTCCCAGTCTGGCGTCATCTGCACCTCTGCTGAGGGTGTACTGTCCACCCCATCATTCAGATGCAGCTGCAGATTTGCCCAAGAAGAAAACACCAATAACATTTTCTAAATAATGATGTAGAGTGCAGTTCTGAAAATGTGTGTTGAGATTGCTGGAGTGCTCCCAGCTGTGGGTCATCTCACTGATACCACTCAAGACTGCTCACAGGTGCATGTCTTCTGCTTCAGTGAGCACTTGGTTGCCTTTATGTGATCAGATTTAAGAGAATGTTAGTATTGCATGAAAGAACTATCAGTAAATACTTTGAAGCTGTTTTTAGTAAAACTAGTGTTCTTCACCCAAACTGAAAGTTTCGTGTGATTTCTGAATGTATTAAAGAGATGAGGAAAAGTAAGCATGGCCTTGCTAAGGCTTAATCTGTGATAAGTGTCTGGATCTGTGGACAAAGGATAAGCAATGAATGACACCTTGACTGCAAAAAAGCTTTTGTTACTCTCAGAATACTCCTGTATCCAATGAACAGCTCTGGTGCAGTGGACAGCTGGATAGGCAAAATGCTGTTTGTGTGCTTGCATGGTCATGGTTAGTGGGTAGAGTACAATATTCTACATGCAAGCCAGTGACAAGCAAGGGACTGCAGGGGTCTATACTAGGGCCTGTCTTCCCTCTCTTCCTTCACCCATGCTACTGTTAGCATCCTCTTCTGTTTCTGCCTTTGCATTCTCTTTGCATTCTGCCTTTGCATCCCAGCTTTTCTCTGTGCTCCAGATTATATGCGTGTTGCTTCCCCTTCCTTTGAGCTCTCATTAGGATTTTCTTCCAGCTATATATTGCTAGTACGAAGGAGTTGGTAAAAGAAGAAGCCAGGTAGAAGCACAGTTGGACTGATCGTTTTGGAGAGAACAGATTTAAAGGGGCCATGTAAAATGAACTTAAGTTTATTTTTTGGAGCTTTGCTCCTTATTAGAAATCAATATTCAAAGGCATAGTATTAATTTTCAAAGAGCTGAGTGAACAGTATGGCAGCTGTCTACAAAATGTTACATTTTACTGCATGGTTTGATAATTTATTTGATGAAGCATTAATCATTTGGTTTGAGGTAAATGTCATACATTTCTAATACTTCTCTTAATTTTCCTACTCTCTGTTGTTGTCACTGTTTCCTGTTAGTGTTGTCTCCTCCTGTGTTTTGCTTCTCCTTGATAGAAACCAGACTCAAAGTGTCTTCATCTTTGTGCTCTTTGCAGTCTGGGAACCCTAAAGGATCTCCTCATTGTCATTCTTGACATGTAAATTAGTTATCACAGATTCTTTTGGTTTGGGGAAACTCATTCTGCACTTCCAAAGCTGGCAGTAGGTCTGAGCCTGGCCCAGCAGCCCTGGCTGTGCCATCTTCAGTCAATGAATTCCAGACTTGTAGGTCAGAAAGCACAAACCTCGGTTGCATCAGCTGAAAAAGCAGACAGGAGTGGATTAGAAGCCTCTGTTTCGGTTAAGTAGTAACAGAAGATTAAGATTTGTGCTCTGCTAATGTGAATCAGTTCAAATTGTTTAGCTGTTTCTCTCAAGCTAGAAAGGTGATGGACTTGTTTTCCACTCCCTGCTGTTAATCAGCATGCTCATCTATTACAGAAGTGCCTATGTTTTTTTCATTTTATTGTTTGAGAAATTTTGGTTAAAGATTTTTGTCCAATGGCCTTCCCAAGTGATGTAATAAAAACGACTTCTTTTTCTTTCCAAGTAATTTTATCTTTGATCTTCCTAGATTGTTGCCAGTGTTAGGCTAGGATTCTTTGCTATACAATTGCAATACTGTGATAATGTTTGTTATACTTAACAGAATCTTAACAGAAGGAGGGGAAGGCTGACTGTCTCCTTACCAGTAGTTGAGAAATCTCATTCATGCTTTGGGCTGTTGAGCTGATGAAATAATGTTTTTTCATGTCATTTGTTTATCTCATAATTGTCTTGATTTTATTGAAAAATGTCTCAATGAATTTCAGTTCACTTTTGGAAGTGTAGTGTAGACACTGTGATAGAGTACATCTCTCATTTTCCTTCTCTGGAAATTTAGTTCTGTTGAAACCCACAGCAAATGATGTTGTTTTGTTTCTTTTTCCATTTTTTCTTCAATGTTAAGAATTATTTTTGTTGGTAGGAGCTTTAAAGAGGGCATACTTTTCCTATCTTTTCCTTCTTCTAGAAGAAGGCACTCTTGGGCAACTGATCACTATAATTTGCAAACTAGAACATGACTGTTCGGAAGCTGCAGGGCTTTCTTGTGTCCAGGGTACTAGGACACAACCAGTTCCCCTTCCCTTCTATTCCTTCTCTTAGGACCTTAGGAGAAAAAAATGGTGCTTGAGGATCTATTCGGTTTTCCAGAGATCCCACAAATCCAGTGAGATTCATCTGCTGGGATATCTGGAAACTGGGGACGGAATAACTGCATTTGCTAGGACTGTCAGTGTATCACATGCACAAACTGTAGTTAGGATGTGTCATTCTGTGGATCTGCATGTGCTGAGTGAATGTAATCCTCAGTGATTTATCTGGCAGATTATGTTACATATTTCTCTGTGGGAAGTGCTGAATAGAAATCTGGGATCTTATTTCTATCTCTATGCTCGTGGTGTTCAGTACCAAGAATGCTGCTATGCAATTTGTTATTGAAACATTAAAGGGAAAGTAGAACTAATGGGCTGGGGAAAGTAGCCTCCCTCAGGTTTTACATTTTCCAAGCACAAATTCATTAAAGCTGGTCTAAAAATGAAAAAGGGAAATGTTTTTCAAGACATTTATTGAAACTTTACCAAGTAATTTTTTTTTTAAATCTCCCGTATTCTGATTTGTTTTTGGTAAAAGCACATACCAATTAATGTTCATTTTTATACAGTTTTATAATTGCTTCATACATGCTTAGTACAAAATGGGATACAATAAAAATATAATTTCAGTACTTTTACCAGCTTTTTAAAAATTATTGTGGAAAGCTAGTTTTTCGATGATGCAGGAAATTTTTATAGTCTCTAAAGAACACAATCAAAAGTATGCAAAAATATAAAGGGGAAAATGAACATTAAAAAAATTCCTTTTCTGTAAGAGATGGAAAATCGATTTTTCTGAAAACAGGATTTTCTTTTTAAAGAAAATTGCCAGCTTACCATTGTGACAAAATAACAACTTTATAAGAAAAGTTTTACTTTGATAATTTCTTTACAGGCAGTGTCTGTGTTACTGAAGCAGCTGTTTACTGGAAGTAGTGGTGTTGCTATGTGTGGAGAGCAGTAGTGTTAAATGTAGTTTAGTGTCAAACTCATTTTGGTTTAAAACTGCTTTCTCCTAAGTAAGGGTGGAATATGTTACTGGTAGTGTCAGCATTTGGATTTCAAAGTGCTTGGAAGTGCCAGGCTTGCATTGTTTTCTTCTGTCATCGGTGCCTGTAGGAGAGGAGAAAACATCCCACATAATGAATTGAGAGTTGAACAGAAAAATGATTATAAAAACTCTTGGATAGAGAGTGTGGTCAGGGAGGTTGAAAACAATTCGCACAACTGCTTCACTGTGAAAACACTGGGCTGCAGTTCAGAAAACCTTCAGAGTGCACCTTGAAAGCATTTGTTTTGCAAAGGCATTAGGTTTTTTTACATTTCCTTATCAGTGATCATGCCTTTAGCCTTTTGCTCTGATGCAGCGTCAGTTGTTGTCCTTGTGAATGACACCAAGCTAAAACAGTCATGACAATGAAATTGAAGTGAAAAAGTATAGTCAGTCCTGGTTTCTGATTTTGTTTTGGTGTTAATTTAATAGTGTGAAGCCCTAGAGTCTCTTCTCTGATGACTGGATATAGCAGAGGTGACATTGGTGTGCTGTAACCTGGGTCTCTGCTGCCTTCCAGAGGGAGAGAGCACTGCTGAAGCTTTTTGTGTGCAAATCCTGATATGCCTTTCATCTCTAAATCTGTCTCTGAAGTGGTGTTTGCTGCTCTGTGCTAACTGTACAGGACAAATCAGATTATCCCCTCCAGCTGGCTTTCCCTGTAGCCCTCTCAGTGTTGATATGTCAGGGATGGGCTGGGAAAAAGGAGTTCTGGGCAGGGTAGGACCTCTCTCTTTTGGACCCCAGGGTTGTATCATCTGAACTGGTCTGTGACAGCACAGAGTGACCATACAAAGAGAAGCCGTACTCTCTAAGTGCCTGAATGTTGCCTCTGACTTCCCTTTATGGTCTGTTACTAAAGATGGCAAAAAAAAAAAACTCAATTTTCATTTAATTTGAGATGTGGTATACATACAGAATCTCTTGGTGCCCTCTGAAGTATATCTGGACTTAGAGATCAGCAAGCAACAACTTCTAGTTGTAAAGAAGGAACATTTTTGTCAGTGCCAATCTCTTAAGCCATACCATGTTCTTTGAAGACATATTTTCAAAAATACTCTCCATGAGCTGCAGAATGTGCATGCATTTCGAAATTTTATTTTTTTACTTAGGTAAGCAAAAGTGTAAATCCTGGGGTTTTGGAAGACAGAATGGGGGTGTTGAGGAAATAGGGGAGAATCAAGCCTTTACAGAAATACAAGTGTCTGGTTGTGAGGGGAGAAAACACATCATTCTTTGAAAAGCCAGCCTTTTCTCTAGCTACTCCAGTTTAAAAAAGCCACTCCATCTGTCCACCTTTTAAAAAGGTGGTAAGATGAGGGTGATTGATTCTATACTGGACAATTTGCTACACTTTGCTGATTTAGCCACTGTTTTCTCCAGTTTTTTGCAGTGTATTTCCCGTTAAGTTTGAAGGTTGAGGACTGTATTACTTGATGTTACTGAGCTGCATTTATTTGTTGTGTAAATGCTCTTCTGAATATTGGGCTTTGGTTATCCTGGAGGTTGAATGATCACCTTATTTGAATTAACAGGGACTAATGTTTTGCCACGGATTTAAAAAGTGAAATTAATGTCTTATAGACGAGCGTTGATACCTGCAAGTAATCATTGACCATGTCTGCTGTGCCCTATAGATAGTAGAGCAGCTAGTTTTGAAATTTGCACTTTTAACTGATTAACTATTTTGCTTCCAGGAAATAAGGTTAAATTTTCATTTGAAGATACAGAACATTCTAGGACACAACCAATGTATGAAAATGTTGGGGGTTTTTGGCGGGTTTTGTTCTAAGCTATACGGACTGAAACATTTTTATATTGTAATATATATTTAAAAATTGTGTTTAGAAGAATCACATCTGTTGCTATTGTCTGCTGTTTTTACTGTATAGTGCTGTCATATGTAAGGTAGAAAAAACAGTATCATAATTAAAATTAAGAGGGTATACAAAGACCCAATGTTTGCTGAAAAAAGTCTCTTGATCAGGAATTTACAAGTCTGATACCTTAAGGAGCAATTTTTCTACAGAAAATCTGTACCAAATCAATTAGGGAGAATGATCCATAAACATGGAAGACATTATCAAGAAAGAAGCAGCTATTCAAAAATAATTAGAAATACATGATCAACAGTTCAGCCTTGTTTGAGAACATTTAATAGGTGCTTACAAAATAAATTGCCACAGTTTGAAAAGTAAGACATTAGTACTGACCTGACTCTAACTGTATGGCATAGAAAGGCAGTGTTAGTTAATGGAAATCATAAAGTCTCAAGGTCCTGCAAAGTTGGATTTTCAACCTGTTTTTTTAATATTTCTATCAAATATCTGGAAGACATTATAACCATTGCTGGTAAAAAGAGGTAAGAAATAGCTAAGAAACAGATGAAATAGACTGTTACTGATAAAGAGAAGATAAGATCATTAACTGAGCTAAGCTAAGGAACATAAGATATTTTTCAGCATATCTAAATACAATTTTGTGTCTTGAAATAAAGGCACACTATATTTTCATCTTTATTCCAGGAAGCCATTATCCTTTAACCTTCTTTCCCACAAGCAAGGAGTTGCAGTTATCAGAAAAATCTGGACTTGTCCTGTTATGCTTTGGCCAACAGGCCTTATACATCCAAGAGCCACAGTACTGAGGCTGCATTATCTCTGTATTTGATGTTGCTCTGAAAAAATCTGGAATGCTGGTTCCAGATGGGTGTGCTTCAAGAAGGACATAGAAAACTGGAGATGATTCAGGCTAGGGTTGTAAGAATGATGAAGAAATTGGAAATGGGCTGTTTGCTGAAAGATTTAGAACTCAGTTTGCTTAATTTAGCAAAATTGTGGTTAAGAGACCATTTGATCACAGTCTTAATATATTCATTTGGGAGCTGAAATATGATAATAGATAGTGTCTCCTTCTAGCAAACAAGAAACAGCAGCTTTGAAGTTAAGTAAGCCAAATTATTTGGAAATAAGGTGCAAAATTGTAACTAGGAAGGGAGTTAAAACCTGGAACAATTTACCAATAGGTATGATGCATTTACACACGCTAGAAATACTTAAGATTGCATGTGTTCCTGAAAAACTCACTGTAGGCTAGGTTGGGTACTAAAAGCACCAAAGCTCTGCATGGTTTCGTACCAGGAGTGATATATATAGTATGTTATACTAGAGCTGAGATATTTGTATGCAGTGCTTGGTGACAGCTGCTTGTTCGCTCTTAACAAGCTCCCACAGACATGGGGTCCTTGAAGCCCCTGGGAATCATATGTAAAAACAAGGATTACTCATACAGTAGAAGCAGGTTACCAAAAAGAGATTATCTTCCCTTCCCTCTCCCTCCCCCTCCCCCCCTTTTCTGTATTATTTACATGGATTCAGTTTGTGAACAGATGAAATAAAGTTATTAATTATTTAGTACAAAAGACCATATTGGATTCAGGAAACCGGTAATGTGAAAATAATTGGAGGCTGAGACATAATGAAGGAATGCATTAAAGGTCCTTTTCTTATTCTTCCCTAAACATTAAATTATCTCTTTGGGGAGATAATTTACTGGACTGGCAGATTCATGGTCCGACCCCATGTGAATTTGCCTATATGCTTTTTAGCAGTGTTTGATTATACTCTGTTATATTCTGAGAAATGGGATCTGTAACTTCAATGATAGCTTGTAATGTATCAAAATGTGAACCTCTCAGAACAAGTATATGCAAAAGGATCTTTTTTTAAAATAAAGAGGATTTTAAAAAACCCAAACAGCCAAACTGAACTTTAACACTGATTAGTTGTATCAGTTTTACTATAGCAACTTGTACCCGATTATATCAGTTTTATCATATCAGCTTAAAACTGGAGCATACATTTTGTTCATTGAACTGTTGTTTTGATGTACTGGACAGATTTATAGTGCAGTTAATATCTCTGTTTCTTTAGATACAAGTTTCCAGTGCTGGAAAAAAAACCCCAGGAAATCAGCCTATGTAACTGAATTACTTTCCAGCTGCTGAAATTACTTTTTCTGTTTTGTTTTCAACTCACTTCATAGTACAATATATGGAACATGTTTGTAGCCTGCGACTTGCCAGTACATCTGTGGATGAGCTGTTTAGAACCACTGATTGAATCATTGTTAGAAAAGCAAAAGAGTTAGAAAAATACTTGAATCAGAGAGAAAGCTGCATAATTGGGGCATTGCCTTTATGTATCCTATTATGTAGATTACATGGAGTTGTCTGAGTGGGGAACGTGCTGGTATAGACATTAAATTGAAGATCACAGTGTTCAGAAGGTCTGATCTGATAGCAAGCGCTGTCTTGGGCTCTTCCACTTGACTAATGGTAGATCAGCAGTACACTCTGTACTTATCTTAAATGTCAGACTGTAGCTGTTCTTGAAAGATTAACATAGACAATAATCTGATTATTTTTTTTCTCTGATGTGCATGTCTAGAAGTTTATGAGACTTTTTTTTAATGAGCCTTTTTATTATAATAGTTTTTAAATGTGTATTATGGAAGCTGACGCTTTGCTGCCATATTTCTGACTAATGGTATTTGATAGGTTCGATTCGGGCAATTTAGCATAGTTGCAGTAAACATCTATGTATTTGTTGCGGTGAAGCTTTATATTTCCCATCAGATTAAAAATATTTTGCTTTCATTGTTATGTTTCACAATGAACACAGTTTAGTTTTTTTGATCAAAGATGCTTAGATCATCTATATATATTATGCTATTTATTTATCTGTGAAGTAGATCACATAAAACTGCACAAACATTGAAATCTAAAATTAGAAAATGGTGCTTCTAACTGCCGTGTAAAATTTAAATATGCAGCACTAGTCCACATGTTTTCTTGCTGAAGTTTTTGTTTAGCAATTCTACTTTGTGAATAGCAATGATCCATGACTTTACATAGGATCTGTTTGTACAGAGATACGAGTGAAGTATTTCTTTGTGTCTTTTAGTATTTTGAGGATTCAAATTTTTACTGGCTGCTTGTTAAAATCCTTATTCTATTTCAGAAATGTTACAGTTTGCATTGATAGAGTAAATTCATATAAAATGGGTTCAAATTTATTCTTGATACTTGCTTAAAATAGAGTGGAAAATGTGAATACTTTTATAGTAAGTATAAAAACATCCTATCATCCTGACTCATTTAGTATTTTAGGATAATTTATCGTTCACTGGAAATGCAAGAGGGGAAAAGCAGGTACATTCTAACATTGCTAACAAAGTAATATATTTCATATATTCCACAATTAGTACAAGTAAGAGATCACAAGAGCTGTAATTTGATGACATTTTGGGCATTTGTTTTTCCTTTTTAGTCGGTGGCAAAGACTGGGCGGTTGCTGATTAGCCATGAGGCTCCCTTGACAGGAGGATTTGCATCTGAAATCAGTTCCACAGTTCAGGTACATGGGTTATTTGTTTTTAAATGTTCTGCATGACTGAATATGGTTGCCTGTAGAAGAAATACTTAACACTACATTAAAAGTTGAGTTTTTATATTTTTTTGAAAGTTATTCTCTTTTGCAGTTTTGTGGATGTTTGCCTTAATTTATCTGAACAGCTGAGAAATCATGTTACCTACTAGGCACTATGCATAGTGTCTGCTAAGCTAGAAATTTAACTTTCACTGCAAAGCAGGGAGAATGGGCACTGTCAGATGCAGGGCAAAAAGCTTCATGTATAGTCTGGTTTTAATGTTCTGTTTTATTTTTCTCATATGCTTATCCCTTGAGCTTCTTAAAAATACATTCTAGGAATGTTGAAATCAGACACAGAAAAAGCACTCAGGTCCAGTATGGTATAACACAGTGTGAGTCTACAGAAGTTGTTCACATGTGTTTGTAGTGATGCTCATGCACGTGTTGAGCTTGTATGCACAGAACAGGTTGGAAAGGCTGAGATGTACATCAGTATCAGTTACATCTTGAGCATTAGGTTTTGGAAGTCCTTTTGAGCTTTCTGTTGTGTTTTATACCTGTACCTGCATGGAAATTTTCCCCTTAACTTGATTTCTTTCCATTGTGCATCAGTGGTACTGGTTTGTAGAAACACCTAAATTAAGCGTGTCCATCACTATCTGATTACTCTTCCTTGGTTATTCTAGGATAGTTAAATTATAGGACCAGAGAGAAATGGGATTGTAAAATTCACAAAGTATGAACCATGTAGGCTGTAATTAAAGCTTGGTAATTAGCCTTTTTATAGGAAGGAATGGAGTTATTAGTCCTGGAAGTGTAATTCTGAATAAAATATGCGAAGGAATCAGAATAGTATGTTTCTTTATCTTTGTGGTACAGTTTCTTTTAAAGAGTAGTTGTACTAATTTTAATGCAATTATATTAAGGTAAACTTATTTTTTTCTATCAAAATTTTTTCTCTGTTAAGAACCAAATATTTGATTTCATAGAGATCTCATAGCAGCCCTCCAGTATCTGAAGGGAGCTTACAAGGAAGCTGGAAAATGACTCTTCGCCAGGAACTGTAGTGATAAGAAACAGAGTCATGGATTCAAACTGAAAGAAGGGAAATTTAGGTTAAATGTATGGAAGAAATTCTTTACCGTGAAGGTGGTGAGGCACTCTAACAGGTTGCCCAGAGAAACTGTGGATGCCCCATCCCTGGTTCATGTTCAAGGCCATGTTGAATGGAGGAGCTCCGAGCAACCTGGTCTAGTTGAAGATGTCCCTGCCCATGGCAGAGGTTTGGAACTAGATGAAGGTCCCTTCCAACCCAAACCATTCTATGATTCCATGATTTTTCATCCTTCTAAATCATCAGCATTTGACCTCCTTTCTTTTGTAGATAGTCTCTGATTAAACTAGGAATAATAAAATCATAAGGTACTGCCAGCTGTGAGTGTAGGAAATTAATTTTCTGTATAAATTCTCACAGAAGTGTGAAACAGACTCAAGCAAAAGAGCCTGTCTTCTAGCGTCTAGTGTTATTATCGGCACTTAAGGAGAAAACTATTCTAAGGTGATCAGCAAAGTCAAAATCTAGTGTATAACAAAGGAAAGCATATGTGTTGAATAAAAAAGTGGTCTGAAAAAAAATCTTATCAGTAAATATCATAGGAAGAACATGGGATGCCCAATATATTGCTAAAATTACATGAGTTTTTAATCTCCTCAGACCTCCACTGAGAAAGCTGCTTACATGATTGATCCTTCTTGAGGTGGTGTTTTTCCTATCAGAGATATATCTGACAAATATCACTTGTTTAGGAAACAAAGTCGAAAACACTTTAGTAAAGGGCCATTTATCTCTGTCAATATTGAAAGAAAATATTTGTTTTATTATAGTTGCTCATAATTTTTATATTCATATTTCTTAGGAAACTAGGCTTTATATCTTAAGAAATATTGGTCTATTACATATGCTCCATCAGAATGAATTAGAATATAACTCTTTGCCATTGCGTTTATCCATGACAAGTTTCTTTCATATAAATTGACCAACTTAACTCTGTGTTATAACCATATTTTCATCACTCTGTATATCCATTCTTGAAGATTCTATCATCCATACTAAAATTTTGATATGAGTACTTTAAATATTATACTGCAAAAGAGATTAAAATAAAAAGCATTACAACATTTTAAAGAATAGTATTGCTTTAGGCATAATAAAGACCTTGTTTTTCTTATTCAGTTAAAAATCTTGATCTCTAAATGATCAAGTTAAGTCCATATGTCCAGTATCACTGTGCTGTAAAAATGAAAACAAAAATTGAAATTCTCTTTTCCTGGATACAATGCATACTGAGAATGCCAAAAATTGGGGATTGCAGTTGGCTTTAGTTTCGTCTTACACATGGAAGTAATAAGACTTCAATAAAATGTGTCCAGTTGGATTAGATGATTAGTTTCCATATTGTTATTCCATCCTTGCTGTGAGGTCTCCTCATAGAAATAAGGTGACTAAAAGTACATAGGTTATTTTAAAAATTAGTGGTCACATACACTTCATGGTGATTTACACTTCAAGGAAAAGAGTACAAATGGAAGTGATGGCTTTCACTCATGGACTATAGGAAGAAAATACATTGAATACTTTACTTTTTGCATACGAGAGATTAAAAGCAGCATTTGGAGAGCATGTTAAATCAGATTGGTTGTGTGTCGAGTACAGAATATATTAAAGGGGCACATTATTGCACTAAGTGGTCATTTACTCTGCTCAGACATATAAAACTAAAAACAAGAAGAGGTGGTGTACTTAAAAGTCTACATTATATGACTTTGTCCTTTGCAAAAAAAATTATGTTTCATATGTGATCTCAACAGGTGTTCTGAAGTGAGCAACAGATGCTAGGACAAATTCAGTACAGGTACAGTTAAAAGTCCAAATAGGTTATATTTGGTAGAAAAGCTTGCAAAACTGTCATGTTCAGCAGAGAAAGTGTTAAACTTGCATAAAGCATATGGTTGGAGCACAGTTTGAGAAGCCTTGGGAGAAAGGCCCACTGAGATGTCACTTCCAAAATAATGAAGAATTGTGTGTGGAAATCATCAGTACATTAATCATTTGTAATACACAGAAACATAAATTCAATAACTGTGTCCCTGTTTAAATATAAAAATAAAAAAAAAGGGAAAAAAAAGAGAAAACCAGGGTGTCGGGGTCCCTCCCCCCTTCCACGTAGTCCTGGGAGGGGGGCCCTGGGGGGAGGCATAGGATCTCCCTAGCCCCTGGTCAGCTTCGTTCTGCGTTGGTTGTTTTGTGTTCCCCTGCACGGGCAAGGACCCTCGGGTCCCGTGATTGAGCAGTTCCTCGGCAGAGCCCGGCCATGCGGCTGGAGAAATAAACATCTCTGAAACATCTATCAAGAATCGGTCCATAGATACTTCTTTTCCACGGGCCTCGTTGTTTGATACATCGTGTTACAGAATCCCCACTGTAACAAATGGTGGGGAATTGTGAGCAGAACGATCCCTGATCCCTAAGCGACTGATGTGTGAGTAACTTTGGATTCCTCTTCTTGTTTTTGGTTTGGTATTCCATATCTAAACTATGGAGGAACCGTGGAAAGACTCTTGGCTCTCAGAGCTGCATATGGACATTTATCTTAAACTTGAAAAGATTCTTGAACAACTATTTGTAAAGCTTAGCTTAATTCAAGCTCAAAAGGAACTGAAACACTTCCTGGCATGGTTGTTTAAGAACTTTTTCTATGTTTCTTGGGATTTAATTCTTACCAAAGACTTTTGGAACACGGTTTGGACACAGTTAATTTTTGAGTCAAAGTATATGCCGATGGAAGAATATTTTCGTGAATATTATTTAATTACTGAGACTGTTGAGCAATGTCAGCTGTGTCCTGCCTGGCAAAGAGAAGCCAGCCTCAGAGTCCGTGCGACCCAGGCCATGTGGACTGAGCTCTCTCCGAGCAGCAGCGAGGCAATTCCCGTGCGCGGGCGGAGCGGCGCGAGCTGCAGTGTCGGCAGCAGAGTGAGGCGCGGCGGGAGCGCAACCCGGTGGTGCCCGCCCGGCCCCGCACAGCGCGTGGTGGAGCGAGCCCCGGAACGCCCGACCGAGAGGAGTGGCAGCGCAGCTGAGAGCAGAAGCGCAGAGCGCAGAGAGCTGAGCGGCGTGGCCCGGCGTGGCCCGGTGCGGCCCCGAATGCAACCCCAGGAAGAGCACGCAGGCATGAGCAGCTCTGACAATTCCAACATGGGAGCGACTGAAAGTGAAAGAGAAAGCAAAAACGCAGCGAGACAGAAAACAGCAGCCACTCAGAAAAAGGGAAAGATCACCGTAGCTAAGGTTTTAGGAATAGTAAAATGGTATAATGTTAAACAAAATTATGGTTTTATAACGAGATGTGACCGCCAGCAAGACATACCCGTTCACAGAACTGCTATTAAAAAGAATAACCCTGAAAAATGCATCCCAAGCTTGGGAGATGGAGAGGTAGTGGAATTCAAAATTGTACAAGGTAGAAAAGGGTTACAAGCAGCAGAGGTCACTGGGCCTGATGGTGTTTCTCTAAAAGGCAGTATATATGCAAAAAACCGTAGTCATGTTAGACAGTATCTCCATTATAAGCCCCCCCTACAGTCTCCCTTTCGTAATCCCACCTTTCCCTTTTACCCTATATCCTATTACCCCCAGTGTATTCCCAATCCTTTTTTTCACCCATGGTTTCCCTCACAAAACCATGCCTTTGCCAATTGTTTCCCCAAAAATCCCTTTCCAATGCCGAGTGGGGGATGAAAAGGGGGAGAGGGGGAGGGAAAGAAATTAAACCCTCTCTTGCCTCAGTTTCCCCACAAAGCATGCTCAGAGAGTTCTGTCTCCCTTCTGTCAACCTTAAGATATTCCAGAGAATCTGTTTGGACATTTAAAGACTCAGGAGGGTGGCTTGTTTTGTTTTGAAACTGTTCTTGTTATGTTTATCCAGTTGTTTTCAATGTTAAGTTTTAAATCTCTTTTTGTTAAAAATAAACGGGTGAAATGTCGGGGTCCCTTCCCCCTGCCATGTGGCCCTGGGAGAGGGGCCCTGAGGGCACAGACACGGGGTTTCCCTGCCCCTGCTCAGCCTCGTTCCCATTGGTTGGTTTGTGTTCCCTGCGCGGCAGAGGACCCTTGGTCCCGTGACTGGAACAGTTCCTGAGCAGAGCTCCGGCCATGCGGCTGGAGAAATAAACATCTCTCTGAAACAGCTATCAAGAATCAGTCCATAGATATTTCTTTTCCACGGGCCTCGTTGTCTGATACATCGTGTTACAGAATCCCCACTGTAACACCAGGGAGGATGGAGACAGCCAGCACAAGGAGTAAGGGACTATTTAGATTACACTTTAGATTACTCCACAGGGTTGCTGTCTGCCAGCAATTGGGACTTGTTTTGAGATGTAGGAGGAAGCATTTTGGAATCATGCAAGTCTTGTGGGATGTTTAGAGGAGGAACCGAAACTGGAGAGATGTGGGGGCTAAGGTGGTTTGGGGAGACATAGATATGGGAAAACTGAGAGAGAAAGGGATAAAAAGGAAGCTTGTATTATGGCTTCAATAATACGGTGCTTCCTATTTTCTGATAGGGCTGAAATAAATGTAGGGATTTAGCATATACCCTCTGGCACTGATCTTGCAAATACAGGAAATGTACATCTCAGGAAGATCTTGGTGGTTTTCTACCCATTCTCTGCAAGTATTGGCTAAAATTTTTAGAAATAGAAAATGACCCTAATAATTTTTAATGTTTCATTTAAGGAATTAAAAATTTCATTTAGGAATTTTGATTTTTGTGTACATTGATGACATTGTAGCAGGATACACCATGAAAATATATGCTGTTATTAAAATAAAAGGCATACATATGAGTAAAGAAATTTGTTAGCTGGCCTGGTAAAGGTCATTGCTGTCTATAAAATAACAAGTCAGCACATTGTTTTTTGTGGAGGGTTGCACAGATGCGTCATTCTTGCAGGAACAGAGCAATTCTGATTTAATTGTGGGTTCCTGTCTTTGTAGCACAGTTTCTTTTCTTACTGCCTGGTAAGTACTTTGTCCTTGGGCATCTGTCTGCACAGGGGATGTTGCGTCACCTACCAAAAGAATGCAGAGGTGAACACAGCTCAGTCCTCGGGAGCCCTTCTGGAGGACTTGGTGTGTTTCTCAGAATTACACAGAGGTATCAGTCTTCCAGAAGACTGGTATTAATCAGAGGATAGGACTCAGAAAATTCAGTGAAGTAACCTGTTTCTGAGAGTTGAGTTACATGATCTTTTTTCAAATCTTGCATTCTATATCTACAAATTGGATACAACAGTATTTGACTGTTTGATCAGTGGTGCTTTAGATTTCTTCTTCCTGCAGCAAAATAAGGCCTAATCTCCAGTAAGTGGTGTAATTTCCTGCTAGAGTGTGGCATTAGGGGAAACTATTAGATGAGCTGGTTTTGTGAGAAACATTTCAGGAGAAGGAAAAATGGGTATATCATGGAATACCTTTCAAAGACGTAAGAGTTTCACATCAGTTTTATCCTAAAGCATGTTACCATAGGAAAAAACGTGCCCAGAAAAGTTAAACAACAAGAAAAAGAAATGTAATGATTTCAGCAGTATGAACATTTAAAATAAAATGAACCGGTATTGACTGATATTGAACAGGAACCGTCTTAAGTAACTATTATTTTACAAAGTCCTAAAGAAAAAATTTCACCTTTCCAACAAAATGCTTTCAGAATGTTTGTCCTGAATACTTCTTCATACCTTTGCATTATCTGTCTTTAGAATTTGGGATGTTGAGATATTCCAAACAGTTCCATTATTTTAGTTTTCCCGTGAGTAGAAGTTAAGGTGGGATTTCCCAAGGAAGCTGTAACAGTGCTCTGTGGCTCTCTGTGGTGCTTTGAGAAAGTGAATGCACTGCGGTATGTAAAAATATCCATGGGACCAGGTTTGGGTTTCCAATTATGCACCTGTGTCCATACTTCATGCAAAAAGAACTAATGAATAACTTCATCTGTGGGATTTACTTTGAAATTCTGGTGGATAGCATCAGATTTTGTGCTGGTGCCACTTAAAAGCTTATTTTAATGAACAGGCTGTAAACTGGTATTAAAGTCTGACTTTATTGAAAGCAATGCTTCTGGTGTTATTGTTATTCATTTATAGTTAAATGTTTTCATTCTGACAAGATGTGTTGAAGCAAATTGCCTTTTGAACTGACCTCTGAGACAAAATGGAATGTGTATGTGTTAAGAAGCTGGAGGAACTTGATGTACAAATTGTTAGAACTGCATAATTATGGAAATGAAGGAAATTTTAATTGTTCTCTATTCAGCTGGTGAAATAATAAATGAAGACTCAAATATATTTCACCAAGTTGATTAGAAAGATAATTGAGGCCAGCCTGGACAACTCTTCATAGGACATAGAGTTTTTTCACTGAGTACCGTTTCATGGAATGGCTAAAGAAAGAGGCTCTGGACTAAATGTAACATAGATATCCAAGGAAAAGGCACAGTAAAACATGCAGGTACAGCAGTGTGGTTGTTCAGCTGATGTAAGAAAATTATTAAATCTGAATTGATGTTTTTTAACTTTTCTTTGACACAATTACAATAGGCAGTAAAATTGGAAGAGATGAAATATTGACACAATGTGGTCCTTCATTTGTTACTATCACTCTTTTGGCACATATAGCAGCAATCACAAACTACAATATAAAAGTCTGGTTTTATAGATCACACCATCAGTTTCTGTCAGTAGGAGTGTGATCTAGAAAATATTGTTATAGAATATAAAGAAAAGCTAGAATAAATACAGGGAAATAAATTCAAGGTGGGCATAAATTGTTTAGCAATACAAAAAAGAACAGGGATTTGAAGGAAAAGAAAATCAAAGTATACAGAAATAAGCCATAATGATTAAAACCAATAAGGTTATTTCTTAAGTTAGGGATTGGGAGCAGTAAAGGAAATATCAACAAAGTTGCCATTTGGTGACTGGAGACCAAGGTACTTGAAAATGTTGCTTGTGTTTATTTAATGTGACTATAAGCAGTTCAGCAAACTCCCAATTTATGATGCAGGATGAACTAGAAGCAATTTTTGCTATGCAAGTCTGAAGCCTTGCATAATAGCACTGAATGTCAGCATATTTTGTTACACAATGTAGAAAATAAAGGTGAATAGACAAAATGTTACAAACCCAGGGTTCCTCAAAGGAAAGGAAGTTTTGTTATTCATCTATAAAAAAAAATTATGCACTACAAAAAATGTTTGAAGAGTAAAATTCACCAGTGATTCTGAAAAGTTCAGTAAAATCTATATTAAAATAATCATCTTTCAGATTAGGAATTTGACTTAATAATTTAATGTGAATCCTCTATATTAATTATCAAGCTAAGAGTTATTGTTTATCTTATAGAGCTTTCCAGAGAGTTTGGATGCAACAGTAAACGTTTAGGATTTTTTTTGTTTTCTTTTGTAAATAAGAAAGAACAAATTTTGTGCCAAGTGCTCTACTGTGTGCCCACTCCTAGACCATTGCCTCTCACTGCTACAGTGCCTGCACAGTCCTGGGCTTCTGAGCCCAACTGTAGGGATTTGGTGGTTGTGTTTGTCTGACAGAGATGGCATTTTTCTAAACCTGTATCACATTTAAAAGAGAACTAAAATCTAACAAGCAATGCCTGTTCACAAGGTGGTGCCTGGACTTTCTTCACACTGAATCTTTGAGGCCCAAATTGTTTTGGATGTTACACAAAAGTCTCTTATTACAGTTTGGCTCACTGCAAGGAAGTATCTTAATTTTCATTTGTCTTATGTTCTGATACCTATACCCATAGAGACGTCTTGGTTAATAACTAAGAAATGCAGTACAAGATGTGAGAAATGCAGCACAGGATGAAATGGACTTCTAAGGCATTTTGTTTGATGTTATCATGTCATAAAGTCCAATTTACCCATGAGACTTTATGCATACTTATTTAATTTTAGTGAACATAAGGAAGAACAAATTCCTCTACAATGAAAACAGCAAATGATTATAATAGGGGCATATGTTATCAGTTCAGCTGCAAGGGAGTGTTATGTTCTCTCTAGGCTGGAATAAATTCAGTACTGAGCAGAGAAAAATGATTTAATGAATTCAATATAGCCAAATATTGAACAGGACACACAGTATTTTGTACTGTGCAAACCTCCCAAATATGTTTCTTAAAACAAACAAACAACCGCCAAATCCTAAAACAACATTCAACATTGGAAAATGAAGTGCTCAAAAATTATGGGGGATTTTCATAAAATCATCCCCAGAATACGCTCTCTAGAGGTGTAAACACTGAGTGTTTACATGTCCAATTAGTCCAGTCTCTAGACGTAACAAATATCAAAATGCCTTATTCATCTGCAGCTCAGCTTGAAGTCTCTTCAGCTTCTGTGAAACACTTCATGAAGAGGTCCACGCAAGAGTGGGCACATGGGCTTAAGAGTAGTCCCAGCCAAGAGGTTGCTCGTGCACACTCGCTCCTCTTGGCTTTGGGCACAGTCTCATTCCCCATGTGAGAGAGGACACTAACCAATGCTTTGCCTTCAGGTGATGTTTCAGTCAGCCATTTGTGGCACATCCTTCTGATAGCAAATGATTAAACCGCATTTGAATCCCACTGGCACTGATTTGGACATGGATTTCTACACTGTGTCAGTGTGCCCTGTCTACTTGGCTTTGGGTCTGTTGTGTCTAAAAATTACGGTTTGGAGTAAGCTTTTCCCATGTGCTATGGGGCTAAAGCTGTTTCTTTTTATTTTGTTCTTCAAGAGGCAGAGGCAAAAATGAGACAAGAGCTTGGCAGTTTCCGTAGGCACTGAAAGGAGAGGAAAACAGTAAGCACCGCCTCATTAAAAGTCTTGGATAAGTGAGAGGACAACTCCAGCAGAAAGGTTTTGCGGGACTGTTCCCAGTGTATGTGGATAAATGCCTGCTCTTTTGGAGCGTGCTGCATGTACCAGCTTTGCTGCTGTGGGACCAGAGTTCACAGATGGAAAGGAAGGATTGCAGGACAGGTGTGTGCCCATGAGCACCTTGCCATGGATGGCGTAAGGAAAGCTCAAGACAGTGATCAGCTTGAGATTGCTTGCTTTTCCAGGCAGAAATTTATGGTAGGCAAGGCTCTGCAAGGTAGGCACTTTCAACAAAAGCATTCAACTGAGAAAAGAACATTTTTAAAACTTCGGGTTAACTTGAATGCATTCTATGGAGTTACTTATTTTCAAGTAATGTATTGAACAAAGGGTTTTGGCACTGAAACAAAATAACCCTTTCCTGTCCCACTTTCAGCTGAATTGTTTGTTAGGCAGAGAGCAGCATTTCTTCCAAATGCTGTCAGAACTGGTTTTCCTTGCATTGGTGGGGCACACAAGTGTGCAGCCAAGTACTTTTTTTTTAAATGCAAATTCCTGAAGAGGCACAAGTTTATCCCTGGGCAATACAAAGTCATAAAATGGCAGAATATGCTGAAAGTCATTGTGGCTCAGTGAAATCAAAAGTTCTAACTACTGAACAAGTTCAGTGTTTGATTCACCAGTCTACTATAAAGTATGCTCTTAGTGTATCCAATGAGGACATTTTTTCCATGTTCTGATACATAATTTGGCATGCAAATGTTCATATGCCTGAGGCTGAGCTCCAGCATCATTGTCCTGCTGATACACCCATGTTGATTCATTGTGATTTATAACTTTGAACAATGTGTTTGTTCTTCCATATGCTGATTCTGAAAAAGACCAAAAACATGGGCACTGAGGCAGAATTAAAATTTTCTCTTCGCCATTTGCATTTTCATCTTTCTAGCTTTCAGGAATTCTTCTAATGGAAGGAACTTTTTTGTGTTTTTACTTACTCTAAGGTAGAGTTTACATTTACGGTTTTAATTCAAACTGCTTTGATTAGAATAATGTTGTGATACTAACATTTACATTTCTGATAGGCTATGGAGTTGATAGAAATGAAATGGTTTTAATCCACATTGTGAGGAGGACAAAAAAACCTTCTCTGAACTGCACATCCTATGTTTTCTGCCCTATGATCCAGTAATATTTTTCCTTTTTTTTTTTTTCCCCTCTAATACCGTATTAGAGTTCAGTGGCATCAGCATTTCTAACTGATATGTAAACATAGCTAACGATGATTTAGAGGGACAACAAAACTATGAACTTCCCTTTAGCAATTTTGGGTCTCTGTTAAGCCTGTTACTCAGCATATTATACCATGTCAAATCACTGACTCATTGTTTAATGAAATTTACTATCAATAAAGTTTTTTGTAATTCTGACTCTAGTCTGATAACAGACGATCTGTGACAAGGCTCTAGAATAAGGCAACTCAGCAAAGCAACTATTAATTCAAGGATATTCAACTTCTCTTCTGCCTGAAAACTGAACAATACTGTGTGTAACTTGCTTTATTTTGTTTGGCATTATCTTTTCTTCCCAATAAATTATGGGTTGCTTTAGAACTACAAGTAAGTGCTTTGAACAGCAGTTTATGGTAGCGAGCCCAGGAGTCCCCTGTAAAAGTGTAATAATGACCTTTCTTCCAATTTCCAGTGCTTTGGAGCTATAAAAAACTTCTTGGGTGGTTGAAGTCACTCAGCCTTTGGCATCATTTCTCCAAATGCCTCAGTGGGATGCTAGAATCTTTTACTAGACACAGGTATAGCAACTTAATATGTACTAAGGCACGCTGGCAAGCCAGGCTACAGAAAAATGTGGAGTTTTTTAATTGTACTATATGTCAGGTTTACTTCTTTGGACCATACAATCAGTAGCTTGTCTTATTTACTGAAAAAATTACTTTAGTGGGTTGGTTTGGGCTTGTAAAGTGCTGATTCATGCAAGTATATTCTATTTTTTTCCTGGCCTTTTATATTTTGATATGGCTATTAGAAATGGTCTGGCTAGACTATTAGTTTAGAGCAACAGACATAGTTCAGAATAGCATGATTAGAGAAGAGTGGTCTGTGGCATATAAAAATCTGTGCAGAATGGGGGAAAATTATAGAACAAAACAGAAAAATCTACCCTTCCATGTTAATGGCTCTGTGAAGTTTTAAAAATACTGTATGTAAGGAACTTTGCCTTTTTATTTTTCTGGCAGTTTTAATTTAATTAATACATAAAAGGCCTGTAAAACAGTGTGTATTTATTGATGTTTTATATATGCACACAAGATCAAGTTAGTTCTGTGGTGAATGTATTTGTAGAAGAGGATTTGAAAGGAGCCTCTTGAGCTCTTCTGAGCTTCTGTGCTCTTCCAGCGTACTGTGAATTTTATACTGTTGTTGTTGGCTACATTAAGATCTTTAATATAGAGAGAAAATGGAGGCTGCAGTTTTACTACCTAAAAAAACTAGTCTAGGAGCTTCTGCTGCTTCGTTGAGAAGGGAACTGCCTGTTCTCCCTGGGGCAGACACAGCTTCTCAGTGCCCAGATGTCAAACCGGGCTTAAAGCCTCAAACGTGCATCTACAACGGTAGGATAAGTTATGACAGTGCTGAGGTTTCCATGTTATAGGTAGACACAGAGGAAGACATTTTTGAATAGTCTTATTTGTCCAATAGTCCTTTTGAATGCAAATGTTCATTGCTATCATATAGGGATCTAGCAGTTAAAGTGATGCAATTAAAAAGCAACAAAAGTGATTAAAGCCAGTTAAAAATGCCCGAATAGCAGATGTAAGCCTGGAACTAGTTCCTAAGGAAAAAAAAAAGTTGCAGTCAGTTACAGGAGAAAAATAACAACACTGGGAGAGAACCTTGTGTGTCTCTCTCTTCCTGTGATCGTATCTGTGATGAGATCTGTGCAAGAGAAAGCTCTATTCTGTAGTGTAACACCAGCAAAAGAGAATGAGCTAAGGTACTCCTAGTTGTGCATATAATTCATATGCTATAAATCAGCAGTGCCTGTGATGCGTTTTGTAGTTGTGCTGTTTTCTACCACAGTGGGATTTTGAAAGGCAGCTTTATTGAAAGAGCTGTAGCAATACTGGCATCTGTCTGCATCCTGTTGGAAATCCTTGTTACTCTTACCACGCTTAACAGTGAACATGGTGAGCCGGAGACAAAGTTCCAGGCACACAGAGCACAAATCCATCTAATGACACTTATCTGACCAGGAGAGAAAGCTGGTGAGGATTTAATGCTGGTTGTGACCGAGGAAGGAAGGAGGGGCTGCTTCCTCTGTAGCAAACACTGAAGTGATAATTTTGTAAAACAACATTCAAAACTGAAAAAGTTTCTCTACAAAAATCCAAATCCATCTTTTATTAATCTACATACAGAAGTTTCTGAAATTTCTGGAAAGGCTGATCTGTGTAGCTGTAGCTGGAATTGTTCCTCAGATACATTGGCTTGGAAATAATTTTTTTTTTCCTGTCATCACTGAAGAAGTGCCTTTTGTCCATGTTCCAGCAAGTGGCATGCTCATCACCCAGCTGTATTTTGCTGAAGAACTAAGCATGCACAAACGACTAAGAGTTAACTTAGATGTCTAAGGAGTGCAAATGTCTTCTTGAATGGATGCTTGAAGTGGGCACTTCAAAAGTGTTTCACTTTTTCCCATTATCTAGTGAAAACATACCATTTCTCCTGTACATTTTAAAGAAACTGCTGTCCTACATTTGGAGTTACAAAGATTAGGAAGGAATATGGATAAAATGTGACTTTCTACTCAAAGTCATATTAAAAAAATACCTAACTCTTTGCCCAGGAGGTGGTAGGAAACACAAGCTGTACAGATTTCAGTTGTTATCTGGATACCGTATCTTCTCAATCCTCACATGCCTCTGGCATTATCAGCTTGGCTCTCAGTTGCCCACAGTGAAAACATAGACCCTGGTGATGAAGTCTGTGAAATTAAGATATCATTCTGAATACCTCTTTTTTAGTATTCCACTCCACTCCTTTTACATGTCATGGAGAGGATGGTTTGCCCTAAGAGTCACCTGTTTTTTTCTTTAACAGATTGCACATGTGTACAATTGGAAAGCTCTAGTTTTTAAAGTGAAAACTAAGTAGTTTAAGTGCTTTGCTTTTTTGTATCTTCTTTTGCTCAGCCAACAAGGTTAGTTCTCCTGCACACTGATAAATAACCTTGCAATAAGTGAATAGCTGAAAAGTGCCAAGAAAGAATATGCCAAGACTGTATTCTAATATTACAGCGTTAGGAATAATATTATTGATAGATACACAAAAAAAGAATGCCACTGCATGTTCTTGAGAGGAAATGTTTCCTGGTTTTGCTCTCTCTAATTTTGTTGATTTCAGCAATATTGTATCAGAATCCTGTATGGCTTTGTACTTTATATTGCATGAATATCCAGCGCTTATTGTATATTAGGAGACCTAAATGAAGCTGTTTAGCAGCCAGCTGTAAAATTAAACTTGTAACTTTGACACACTTATTTTAAGCTCTATTAGTCAAAATGAAGTGCATTTTTTGAGAGGACTCAATGTTCCTCAACACAATGGTTCAGTTCAAAATTGCACCCATGCCACGTAAAATGGTAAAAGCAGCAGTAAAGAGAAATCTTCATTATCCAGTGTGTCTTGCCTTGCTGGAAGCTTTAAAAGGCAATGCAGTACATTTATGGGCATCACACAACCATCTGAAAAATATACCACAGTTATGGTGGGTCTGTCATGGAGAATCAGAAAAGGAAATTTTATTTTTTTAGCCTTTGTTTTTAAAAGCCATTTGTGGGATTCCGCAGTCTTCTGTTTTTCAGTTCTTCTCTTATAAGTTTTCTTTTTAAAGGTGTCTGGTTTTTTTTCCTTTAAAAGATACATGTATTTAGACTAAGAAGTCTGTATTTGGTTACCTAAATATACGGCCTGACAAAAAAAAAAAAAAAAAAAAAAAAAAAAATTAAAAAAATTAAAAATCCACATCTGTCCTGAAGCTTACTGAAATATTCCTGCTGACTTCTTCCTCTTAGAACTTCTCATTCAAGAAAAACTGAGTGATTGCAAAAAGGTAAATCTAATCTATTCTCCTAGTTCTTCCTTTTAAAGTTGATAGTCCATAAATCATCTGCTTAAGAAATGAGAGAAAAATGTCATAAGCACAATGATTATGTGACTGTGACTTTTTCAAAAGAAAATACTGAAAGAAAAAAGGAATCTGTAGCTAAGTTTTCTGTTCAAAGGTAATGAACCACTGAGATCAACAAGTCATTAGTTAACTTCGGCAGAGCTAGGATTTCAAAACTTTTTTGTAAAGAAGCTTTTCTGCCTTTTGAGAGAGATCTGACTTTTACACAGCAATTTTGCACTCCTGATTCTGTGACTGAAAAGTGTTGGGTTTTCTGTCCATATCTGCTCATTTATTTACTGGTTTCAGAACTTTAAATTTAGAGTGCTTTAGAAATAAGAAAATATGAAGTTGTGTGGTTTAAAAGGTTCTCTTAAAATGGATTGTAGATTTTGGAGTATCTTATTTCTTGAGGCAGCAGCACTTTCATGGTTAACAGTGATGTGTTTTATGGTGTGCAAATTTAAATGATGAAATTCATCTTCCCATGGACGGAGATTGACACTTGGCTTGCACATAGATACAGAAATCTACTATGCTAATTTAATGAGAATTTATTTTGAAATAAGGATAAAATTAACATGTGGAATAAAAATTACTTTTCCTGTCCTTCCCTTTGATTTATTTCCTTACCCGTGGGCTGAACTTGCCCCTGCAAGCATTATTAATAGGTGGGATGGCTTGCAAAAAAGGATGGCTGAAAATTATTGCAGACTATGTTTCAGACATCTTTCTGTACTGAATTCAGAGTTTTCATGTCAGAGATGAGAACCTTTTAATCATGTAACTTTTAGAAAGTTGTGTGACTTCTGTGATGATGTGAGTACATAATTTGAGCCTTCTGTGGTTAAAAACATGGCTTTCCCAGGAACTGATTCCGTTAAAAGATGCAGATGTAATAATCTGTACCATGCACGTAACATTTGTTGGACGGAGTAATATCCACTGTGGTAAAATAATAGGGGTTTTTCCTGTTACACTGATCATATATTTTGTATTTAATGTGTGCAAACAGTCTAACAGAAAGTAAGCAGAAATAATTGAATAATAATTGATGCCATGGTGAGGCGATTAATCATTATCGCTTCTTGGGAACATCACAGCTAAATACACTCTAGATGACATAATAAAATTAGCTGCTATGAATGTAAAAAAAAACCACATATCAGTTTTAAATACGTAATTATTGTGATACATACTAGAGTTGTACTATGAAAACTGTTGAAATGCTTGCAGCCAAGTGACTTCATATTACAAAAGTGAATTTCTGGTCTGAGTTGTGGTAGTACACACTACTACTCGAATTAAAGATGAAAGAAAAATCTGCTACTGAAACTTGCATTCCAGTGTTAGTAAAGTAAGCTATGACCAGAATAAAATGTATTTCTAAGCATACAAACATGCATTGCCAAAGAAAATATCTTCCCTAATCTGACTGCAGCCGGTAGTTAAATAAAATCGCTGAGTATCTTAAATAAAACAGTTTTACAGTGTTAAATAAAATACAGTTTTCATTAGTTATTGAAGTTCTATAGACTACACATTTTTATAATTACTTGGGCAGTTTTTCTTTAATCAGCCCTTAAAATATTTATTAGGTTAGGTATATTTTACATTATTAAAACCAGGTTCTCCTCACTGACATTGTAAAGTATTTTCTGGAAAAAAAAATAGCTGCTTGTTTGCATATGTTCCAGTGCTTTAGTGCTTTACTGTGGGATGTAGTTCTGCTTAAGTTAGTCCTGCTCTGAGTCACAAGCTCGGAGTGCTGCTAAAAATATGATGAAGATCACTTACACCTGTGGAAGTAAATCATATTTATTTGACTTGAAAAGCCCTTTGCAATATTTAAAATTCATTGCAAGAGTGAGATCCCAGTCCTTTATTTGTGTGCTAACAGGTATTGTGCCGGCTTCACTCAGGAGCCCAGCACTCACTGCCTTGTGAGTTACCTGGCACTTTGAGCATGAGAGGTGTGAGGGCCAATTATCAGCCCTTGTGTAACATGCATCTTTAAATAGAGTCCTGGTTTGCAATAGTTAAGGTTGAGTAGCAGTGAGAGGCAGAAAAATAGAGCCAGCGATTGCAGTGTTACAAAACAAGGCTGAAATAAATTATGAGATATGTAAAGGCCAATATATAGGTTACTTCTACTCTTGACTGAATGTGACAATATTAATATCACAACCAGGATTGCAGTGAAAGTAAACACTTAAAATGCTGATTGAAAACATCAGGAAGAAAGATCTGTAAAAGTGTGGGATAACATTAGGAAAGGCTGTGCTTCATGATTTACTGGATATACAAATCTGACAAGCCATTCAATTGTGACTGAGTTAAACACATGTACATTTTCTTTACTTTCCTCTTTGTCACAAGCATAGGGAGGAAAGTCTCTTCAATTCCATCCATAGGGAATAATATGAAGCATGTTGTCCCTGAGAGGAAAAGTACAACCTGAGTAGTATCAAAACACCCCAAAGCCGCCTTCTGTCAGAACTAAAGTCCCCTCTGATATTGGCTTCAATGGAGTCTCACTGGATATCACAAATGTGTTTACTTGAATAGAGCAAACAGCATTATTTTCAACAAAACCAGAAGGCGGCATCTTCTCCCTCTCCCCTGTGATTTCTGCTGAGGGCTAGAAGGAAACCCCCTGTTTCTCTTTAAGATTGTAATTTACACCTGCTTCAATTGCTGGAACCTAAACAATTTGCTTGGAAATAGCTGCACTGTGCAATAGCTCTTTATTCTTTGTAACTGACAGTTTCTGCAAAGGCGTAGAGACAAGTTTCTGGCTGTATTCCAGGCAGCTTCACTGTTTATGAGTCCTACGTGTTCATCATACCTTTCTTCAGTCAGTTGCAAAATACTCTAATCTGTGTTTGCTTTTAATTTTGTTGTAATTTACTAGCAGTAGATATACTAGCAGTTTTAATAAAACATGAAGCAGATGAGGAAGATGGCTGAGATAAGGGTTTCAAATTACTCCTAAGTTTGGCTTGGCAGCTGAAGTGATTAAAAGCAATCATATTGTAACATGCCTTTGTATCTCCCCTGAATGAAGTGGCAGTGCTTGTGCTTCCTGAAGCCTTAGGGTACACAAATCAGAAGGAAAAATAATGGAGAAATATGGCTGCAGGTTTTACTGGCAATTTCAAAGTTTGAAAATAGTGAAATAAATATTGTTTTGATGTCCTTCCAAAATGGAAGAATAACTCTTAGATTTTTTAAATGGTAAATTTTTTTCCTTTTTGGGGGGGAAGGTTTTGTTCCTCCCACGATTTCATTTGGACTAAGTTATACAAATGATGCTGAATTGCTGGTATACATCAATCATGACAAATCAAACCAGTCATCACATTAAGCTTCCTATATAGGTGATTTTGTTTTCCTGTCCATTTTGACAAAACATTTTTTTTTGGATAACAAGAAATAATAGGAAAAAGTAATTTTTGGGAGATATGTGCCAGCATGCTGCTTTTATACTCTTCTCTTATTATCATGCTTACAAAACCCACAGGTTTGCAGTAGCCATTCGGCTAAAGAGTCATGTCTGTGTTTTGTCCTAAAGATGAATATGAATTGAATAATTGCTCCATAGTTTCTTTGGGGCTGAAAAGGATGTGTTTGTGCTACTGTTCTTCCGGGCTGTTTTCCCTGCTTTCTCATTTGTACTTGGCAAACGTGAGCTGCAGCTCTCTAGAAGACCATTAAGATTGTTAACAGATCTTAGGGATTTTTTCACAGCCATGGCCACTCTTCCTTCCACTTTTGTGTGCCTTGGTGATGGCATGGGAGAGAAATAATGGCTTTTGATTAACAGAGAAATGCATAATCTTGTGCTCTGTATTTATGGATTTTAAATTATAATATGCTGAAATTCAAGAGTGTTACGTCAACAGAAGGCATGATACCTCTGTCATGCAATGCCTGGGACTGTGTCCGCCATAGCAAAGAGTGTTAATTAGAGAAAGCAGAGCAATGAGGGCTTAGAATTTTCTCAGTTCTCACAGTAAATCCATATCTGTTATTTTAGAACGTTTTCAAATCATAAAAGCTTTTTGCAAAAGGTTGTCCAGTGTCTAATAACCTTATGGTCCTGATGGCAGTGCCTACGCAAGCAGGCTTTCTGGTTTACTTTGCACTTCCCCATATACAATGCAAACAGATAGCTAATGACTGGGTAAATATAATGGGAATGTACTTTGTGCACTGTGTGTTCCGAGCTTGAGTGTTTTGGTCTTTATTTTGTTTGCCTATTTTTATATTCTTTCACAAGCACATTTTGTAATGATGGAATATTACAGAGTTTCTAGTACAGTACAGAGGAATAACACAAGGCATGTATTGTGCTCACTCTCTTTAAATCTGAAATCTTTGCTGATGCCAATTATTTTTGGCTTTTATTCTTTTGAACTAACAGTATGAACAGGGGTTATGTGTTATGATTCATTAGCACAAGAGTGTTCATTTAAAGTGAAAAAAAAAACCCAGACAAAAATGTATCTGTCAGACTTCGGCCTATCTGTTTTCTTTTCCTAACTTTTAAAATTATTTTTTAAATGAAAATCCATGAAAAGTCAAAATATGTGAAAGAAAAGACACCGAGAGCTGAGGAAGAAGTCATTAGCTGAAAACTACTCCCAGTTGTAGTATTAACCCACGAGGATTACATTTATGTCATGTAAGGAATATGATTTTCAAAACCACGAAACAAAAGACATTGAAAGCAAAGTCTTTAAAACCAGTCTGATCTTGGACTTGCTAACACAGCCCAGAACACCATTCCTTGCCCTTGCTGGAAGTGCCTGATGCACTGTACCTCTTGTGCAGCTCATTGCCTGACAGGATTTCCAACATCTTTTCCACAGAGCTGCTTTCCAGCCAGCTGCCCTCAGCTTGCAGTGGCGCTCAGGGTGCTTGAGTACTGGGTGCAGGACTTGTTGTACTCCATGAGGTGCTTGTCATTCAATTTTTCCGTGTGATGAGGTGCCTCTGAATGGCTGCTCCATGTCCCAGTTTATCAATCCGTATCCCCCATGTTTGTTGTCACCTGTAATCTTGCTGTGTGTTCTCCATCCCATCATGAAGATTGGTCATAAAGCTATGGTGAACACTGATCCATGAGGAACATGTCTCCTAATCACCTGGCTATTGGATTTTGTTCTGCTGATCACCAGACTTGGAACCTGACTGATCCAGACAGTTTTCCACCAATGCTCATTTTTTCAACTTGTGTTTCACCAGCTTGACTAAAGGAAGGCTGTTGATAGCCTTGCTGAGGTCCTGGTAGAACAGTATCTACTCTTCTCCCCTGGTCCATTAACTGTGACATCTCAGAGGGCAGTCATGTTGATCAGGCAAGATTTGCCCTTGTTAAATTCATGTTGACCATTCCTAAACAACTTTTGCTGTTGGGCATGGCACTGAGGCCCCTTGGTGTTCTTGGACATGGCATTGAGAATGATTTGCTCTATCCTTCTAGAAACTTGCTATTAGGCTGACTGGCTTACAGCTGTAGCTTCACATTTCTGTAGATCCTTCTTGCCCTGCCTAAAAATGTGAATTAATTATATTGCTTTGCAGATCGCGTCCCTACTGTATCTGATTCCTACAATCATACAGGATTTGAGGAAGAAATAAGCTTTTATAAATCTTTCTGTGGTACCAGGGAGTCCCTCTAAGCAAAGAAACCAGCCCTGTGTCAACCACCTGATTTAATGGAAAGGTCGTGCTGGGTTTTGTTTATAAGGTACCCAGTGGCCTGGACGGAATAGATTGGCAGAATTGCATGGGCTAGTCTATTCTTACATAACTTATTTTCCTAATTAATTTAGAATATTATGGTGGAAAGAAAAGAAAACTAATGATAGCATTTCTGAAAAAAACTCAAAGCAACTCAGTGCCTGGCAGTTATTGTGTCAATATGAAAAGCTGCAGTGACCATATGAGATGGGAATATTTTTGCTATGTATTGTGTTAACATCTTTCGCTGCCTAAATTACCTCTCATCTGGTCTGTCGAGCCCAGTCATTATCAAACAGGTCAATATGGGGTTTCTTTGAACATTCTCTTGACATACTTATCTTTAAGGTTCAAACAGTGACATTTTGATATATTCGGAAGAGATAAGCTGGATTAATATTTTATTATTTTTGAAGGAAGGAAAGTATTTATTTTGGAAGTCTGGTAGGCTTCATATCCTGCAGGGATGCATGGTTTTCAGAATCAGATTTCTCTGAAGGTTTTTTTTTTTGCATTGCATTCCTTTGCAACAACTGGAATTGGGCTCAGAAAGTAGACAAATGGAACAGTGCTCAGAAGGAAATCTGGAAAATTTTTTGAATATATTTCTCCTGATCCTTGACACTGGCTAAGCCTTGGCTGCTGTTGACAAATGGCTTTTACTTTATCTCTTACTTTTTGGTGTTAAATGGTTTCTATAAAGTTTTAGTGTATGAATCAATTTTATGTTTGGGATTACTGGAGGTGATCTGTGTGAAACAGAATGGTTCTGTATGGGGCAGTGGACTAGATGATCTGGAGAACACTTCAGATCTCCACTCTATCAAGTTATATGACCCTGTTGCATAATTAAAGATTAGTTTTTATATTTTTTTTCTTATTCTCTATTTTTAATGTACCTTTCTTATTTTCATCTTTGCCTTTTCTCATATTCAGCACTGTTCAATTATTTTAGCAGCTCTTTCAAATATTCTTGGAAAGGAAGCAATCATATGGTCTCATTTACAAGAAAATATTTTTAAATGATCTAAGGAAAACTTGTAATGGTAAACTGATTCATTTTTAACTCAGGCCATAGAAATAATTCAAGAAGCATTTTGAAGTTGCAAGTAAACCTGTTACTGTCTTAAGATGCATTGCAGAGTAAGCAAGGACACTCCGTAAGGGATTTTGCAGAATGCAGCACAAAGTCTTTCCAGAAGTTGCAGAGGTGCAGTGACTTAGAATTCAGAGGACATCCCCTAAACCTTGGCAGTATTGGCAAGTAGCTAATTGATCTTGCTGAGACTTCTGCTCGAGGTGGGTGCTCATCAACGATTATTGTGTAGTTGTATTAAATTACTGCTTAACTGAGCTCCACTGCTCATGTAATTTACCTCCACTTGGCATCAGTGCAATCAATAAAAATGTCAACAACCGAAAATAAGTTCTTTAAACTTTGAGTTGTTATATAAAGCTTGCTAGCTACATTTACAAATGATAGCGACATATGATCTTTGTAACTCAGAAATGTGTTGATTGGTATCTGTTTATTTTGCATTACTTAAAAATTGTTTAATAACAGTTGAAGCAAATGTTGAATTTATTTTATTTGTGACTATTTTATATTCTTACGCTGCATATATCTGTGCTTGACTGGGAATGTTCTCCAAAGGCAAATGTGCTGCTTCTGTAATTGAATATTAGCCAATAGTTTACACTGTATTGTGGATAGATAGTTTCTAATTGCAAACAACTTTGTCAGACATAGTTTTAATTTATTAAGGTCAGATTTTTCTTACCTAATTTTTCTAATAGCAGATGAAACAGGATTTTACATGGAAGACCTGACCCTTCTCTAAAACTGATTGACATATGCAGTGTGTGTTTAATCTCTGCTGTATCTGAAGTTTGGTGCTAGATTAGGATGCCTGACTTAAGCTGAAGTTAGGGAGAAGTTCCACTCTTAGAGGGAATAATAACAGACAGCTGAACTAAATAGAACAAACCGCGTAATTTACAACAGAGGATTTATGAATTCCATGTCTGGTAAGAATTACATGCTGAATATCCCTAATTTTAAGTAAGGAGTGCTAATGTCATCTCTTCAGACAATTCATAAACATTCATAAGGAAGCACATTGTTTTCAGGAGTAATTGTTCAGTTTTATTGTTTAAAGGAGACGTGTTAATAAAGTATTGTGATTAGCACTTGAAGACACTCAGGTTTGTCTATTCAGAATCAAAAAATTTATCTCCAGATGAATGATTCATTACCAAGTAAAGGAGGACTATTGTGCTATTTCAAGGAACAGTTATTTATTTAGGATAACCCAGTATTTCTAATAAGATAAATAATGCATTTAGAACTGAGATTAATGTTCTTATCGCTGAAGATGTGGTGTGGAGGAGATCAGGTTTAAAATGCAGAGGCGATTAAGAATTTCACACTGAGGGCAAAATCTAATAGCTGTGTACCCAGCCCTCTGAGCTGGAAGGCAGGGAGAGGGAGCAGAACGCAGATCCCGTAATCCAAGGGAAATGGTCAGTGACATCCTACACCACGTAGACACATACAGGTTTATGGGTCTGGATGGGGTCCACCCAAGGGTATTGAGGGAGCTGATGGAAGTGATCACTGAACTCTCTGAGACCTTGTTGCTCTTTGCAACTACCTGTAAGGAGGTTATAGCCCTGTGAGGGTTGGTCTCATCTCCCATGTAACAAGAGGTAGGACAAGAGGAAATGACCCCAAGTTGCACCAGGGAAGGTTTAAGTTGGATGTTAGGAAGCATTTTTTCATGGAAGGATTGTCAAGCATTGTCAAGCATTGTCAAGTCTGTCCAGGAAACTGGTGAAATGACCATCCCTGGAGGTATTTAAAAGATGTGTAGATGTGGCAAATTGGGACATGGTGTAGAGGGGCCCCTGGCAATGCTACTTTAATGACTGTACTCAATGATCTTAGAGGTCTTTTCCAACCTTGTAAATTCGGTGATTCTGTGAGCCTATTAATAAAATATAAGTGAAGCAGAAGAACTAGCTACCCTTTAAATACCTTTGAATATATCTGCATACTTCTAGATTGCTATAAAATAAGGACTCACAAATCTCAGTGAGGGAAATCTGTGAATAAGTATTTATGGTACCATAACCCAATGAAAATTACTATTTAAGCTGCCATAGCATAAAAGATCCTGTATGATATAGCAAGATACAGTTTCCCAAGTATCCAGAAGCCTCAGTTTTAAATGTCTAAAGCTCAGCGGATTGTAGGAGTGCCTTGTCATGGTGTCCAGGAAAAGGAAAAATTAAAGGCTAAAGATACACTTCATTTTCTGAAGATGACTGAAAAAAGAGCCTCTTACCCTATAATAGCAAATACTCAATGGGAAGTTATTAAGGGACATCAAACTAAGTTTTCAAATCCCAACCTTAAATTATTCTCAAAAAAGGGGTAGTGTACCCTTTGAAACATTACTACATACATAAAGAGTAAGCAGTAGTCCACAATGCAGCTGAGAAATGTGAGGATTAAAAGGTTTTTAAAATGACTTAAATAATAATTCTCTCAGATACTAAAATACAAGAAGCTGAAATAGGTCTGTCAAAAGTCTGACTTGTGTAGTGTAGTGCTATAGACAAAATGACACTTTACAAAGTGAAAGGAAGCAGATAGTCCTTGAAATGTTTAAGTATTAGCAAGAAATATACTAACAACATGAGCTTTATCACTGTGGTGTGTTTGCTCAATGCCTGAGTTTTCAAATATCCTGAAACAGTGACAGAAATTTGAATTTCTGTGCAAAGCAAGTGCTCTAATTCTCTCACTAATAGTACTGGAAAGAAATAGTCTTGGAGTTCAGAATAGAGTCCAAAAGGAGAACTGAGTTCAGGGGATTTCAGAAGAGTCTGCAAAGTTCATAGTTCATAAAATGGAGGGGATACACAATCCAGATGATAGTCTTGAAAATGACAGATGACATTAATTCTAGAGGACAAGCATATGAAGCACAACAAAATAACTAAGCGTGATGGAAGCTCTGATACAAAATTGGCATTACCCTTGACTTACTATCCTTAGTAATTGTACAGACTGTGAGGATTACATACATAAAAATATTCACAGGTTGCATTTAAAAATGCAAGAGGACTATATCAGGAAAATGTATTCTGTTGTTGAGAGATATTCTTCCATGTCACTCAGGCTTTTCCACAAATATTTTGTTATGGAGATTTGTTGTGTATGGTTGTAATTATGTTGACACTTATCTGGACTTTCAGTTATTTTTTTCTTCACTGCAAACACAATTTCTAGAGGATGAGAATAAGATGAAGAATAAAACATACTTAATAGAAACTTTAAAGGCTGTTCTTAGTTTCTTGCTCAGGTTCATAAGATCCACATTGCTATGTGCTTGCCAGATTTTACAAGTTAGCACATTTTACTATTCAGAAGACTCAAGAATGATCTCCTGCATTTGAATTTCTGAAAATCCTGATGTTTGCAATAATTTGCTCTGAAATGCCGTTGGTGTTTTGATTTTATCATGTGCTGTAACCTCTAACTACTCAGTTGGTTGGAAAAGCTGATTCAGACTTAGCAGAGCAAAGCGTTTGATCCAGTTGGAACCACTGATGGTTTAATTTCTGTATCTGGGACATGGTGAGTGACCCATTACTCATTTTTCTCCTGTGAGTCTTCACCCTTGAGTATTAAGGAGAGAAAATTCCTTCTCAGCTCAGAAGTGCTTAGTATTTATAGCAAGAGAGTTGAAAATTAGGATTTTCAACTGCAAAACGCAGGTATCTGTTTTAAACTGAGGAAGGCAAGAGTCATTAATCCCAGATATATGCACTTCTTTCATCTAGGCAATGAGCGATGCCATAAAATGGTGAAGTCCTGGAGCCAGAGAAAAGATTTAATCTTTGATATAAGACAAATAGATTAAAGATGCTGGCAGAGAGATAACCATGCTGATAGGCAAGTGTGTTACAGTGCTAAAAGCTGTTAAGCATTTCCCCACCACAAAGTATTTTTATACTTTCCTTTTAATCCTGTAGCACTTTTTGGCATGAGGGAGATTTTAGTGCTGCTGGTTCTTTACAGTTCTTCAGCTGGATAGTTTTTAGGTATTCCTCAGTGGCTCTCTTTTGATTTAGACATGCTCTATGGTGACATCTACCAGCACGATTTATTGCACTGTATGAAAAATAAAGGTTCACCTCACTATGTAGGCAACCATCAGGATGACCAGGGCTCACAGTAATTGTGTATGCTCTGTATGCAGTTTCGTATATTCTTTATGGCTCAAATAACTTATATTTAGTAGTGATAACTTTTTAAAAAAAGGGAGCTTAATTTTTGATTGGATTGTTGCTTGACTGGACAATTGCCTGGGCCGGGGTAAGTGAAGGGACTGGGAAGTTTTGGTGCCATAAGCTCCCTCTGCAGTCACAAAGCAGAAGTCTTGGTCATACAGAGTGCCCAGGGTCTGCCATGCCTCGTGGGGGGCGTCTCTTCTCCTTCAAACTGTGAGGAGGTTTGACAACTGGCTTAAACCAGATGCTGGCTCTAAAATAGCCAGTCGAGGTTAGAAACTGCCACTCTGTTGGACCAGTTTCAGACATTTTGTTGACAAAACAGTTTTAAATTAAATATTTTGCTGTCCAAAATGCATCTTGGAAGTTCTTTCAGATAATACTCAGCTGTGGTTGCTGCCATTTTCCTCTGGGTAGTACAGTAATACAAATTTATTCAGTGGCTTCTGAGTAACAAAATCTGCTTTTAGGTGTCTTGAACCTGCCAAATGTGGGTATTTGGTGCTTGTTTTGTGACCTGAGGGACTGAATTATATGGCCCAAGGTTGGAGAGTGGTCATTATGACATCCCTGCCTGCTCAGTGGAGGGGAGGGCTCTGTCCCCTCTGGGAGATGCCCCCTCCACTGTGGGGGCTCCACCCTGAGGAGCTTTGCCAGTCACTGCAGTGATGCACTTACGTCTTGAAATGCGTCCTGAGGGAAGTGGAAGTTTTGGGTCTGGAAGTTGCCTGGAGAATTTGCAGGTGTTCGCACTTGAATTCAGACATAAAAGTGGAAGAGGGCCCACAAAATTGATTTTATTGAGTGGAACAGATGGCTTTTCTCAGGGCCCGCTTCCAGAGCAGCGGTTGACGCAGACTGGTTGCTGTCTTCGAGTGAATTGCATTACAATAAATATAGAGCAAAATCAGTTGTTTTAGCTCTTACAGTTTTTGACCAGATATTGCAGAAATGTGAATATTTGGTGGCATGGAGGCCTATCTTCCTGTACAGCCAAAATACCCAGGGAACTGAGCTGGAGTCCTTGCATGAGGGCACAAAAACCAGACTGAGGAGTTGTTTTAAAAATGAAATGTTTCTTGCTTTTAGTCCACAGTTTAGTGGGCTGTAACATGTTTGAGGAGTAAAAGAAGTAAGAGAGTTTAGTGCATTAGCATGTTTTGTACTGTTTCTTTCACAAAAAATTCAGACCTAACCCTTTGGGTTATTTATTGCTGTCACCTCTGACTGAAATCTGAGAGTTTTAAGTAAACATGGGAAAGCATTTCACAACTCACAGGGCTGGAGTCATTAATGTCTATGCAACCTTATATTTTTTTTGACAATTCTGAGCCAGTTATTTTGTTTACATTGTAGAAAGAATTCAGAATGGTGATTAGTGGAAGTAATGAAAGAATTTAGTGTGCTTATCTATATAAATATTAGTAACAATTATGAAATATATTCCAGAGAAAATGTATGGGCTTATTATTACCTCAGTAATACAGTATATTTCTTTGCATACTTTGATACTAAAAAATAATAAATTACCTCTAATTCTCTTGATGCATACCCCAAGCATATTTGCAAATTATCACAATTTTAAAGAAGTATTTTTAAAGCTCAATTTTCTATAAACACAGCATAAGATGATTGCAATCTGAGTTAATTGCTTCCATGTGCTCTGGTTTGTAGTAGCACTACAGCTTTAAAATCTGAAAGCCATTCTCATGCTATTTCATAGCATGAAATGTAACACTGAATTATGGAACACACATTCAGTACTTAAATACAGAACTTTCATTTTAAATAATTTCTTTCTGTGCTAAATTAATATGTTTATCATTTATTACTTTTTAACAAATTATTACATTTAATTCTAAAGATCAGAAAAATGTTGAGCATATTAGTAATCATCCTTCAGCAAAAAACTCATAACTTTTTGATTTAAAAAACCCACTGATTGATACACTGTAAACCTTAAAAATTAGTTTTCCATACCTTAAAAATATGATAATTATTTTATGATATGTGGAACTCTGTATGTGTAACTTTTTTACATTTTAACTCTTTTTTATAACTTATGACTAAAGGAAAAATTATTCTTTCTACAGCTGTTCATAGGTTTTACAATCAAAGCCAGTTTTAAGTAATTCAATAGAAACTTAATGAGGCTACATTTGTGTTTTTGCCAAATAATGTAATTAATTCATTGCAAAATACATTATTTTATAATATAATTTGTAAAAATACACAAACTTTAAAATTAAGTGCAGGCATCTTCATTTAAAACATTTTACTGTATGTGAATAGTTTGTTAGCTGAAGTTGAAACACAAGTTTAGTTCCAAGTGCTTTATAATCTGATCTCAGTGTACAAAATCTTTGGAGCAGTATAAACATATGTGTAAATGAATTGTTTTAACATATAATTTTTATGATACAATTGCTCTGAATCATGAAACCTCAGACCTAAGATGTTCCATCAGGAAGGCAGAAATACTGGTAACAGTGATATCCAAAAAGCATACAAGAAACAGTTGATGAGGCCAAAGACAACTCACGTGGTGTTCCTGCAAAAACTTGAAGGGGAAAAAAAAAAAGGCAGAAAACCCCACTCCTTAAATCCTGCATTATAATGTGAAAGCTCCATGCTTTTGTTGGACAGCTGAGATGGATGAATTGTATTTTAAGATTGGCTGCTGCTTCAAATACAGTCAAACTTATACTGTTCAGTGTTGCCACAGAAAAAAAGTTATCTGCAGGCCCGAGTTTCGGTAATTAAAACCTGGAAGGCCCCTTGGGTGGCTAGCATTGACTGGTGTTATTACAGAGAAACAAGCATTGCAATTAATTTATTAAATATTCATGTAGAAATAGGATGTATCTGTCCCTTTGCCTAACATAGTTTCAATATTTTTCTTCAAGATGAACTATAAAAGATGTTCAGACTCCTATATTTGAATATGTCTGCAAGTCATGGCTAGATCCAAGATATTAATGATAGGAGAAAAAGAAGACAGATGAAAGTTGCTGAGGACCTGGAGGAGGAATAACCAATTCCACTGGGGCTGCTAATATTTAGTCCCTGCCAATCTGTTGTTTCAATCAAGCAGGAAGCTAATTACATGCAACACTTTGATTCTTTAGCAAAAAAAAAGATAAAGCGCTTCTATTTTAAGACCGACCATGTTTTTTTAGTCAAAATACTGTACTGTCAGAAAATGCCAATGTCAAATCATTTTGCCAGTTTTAGCAGGAGGTTTTTCAGGGAGCAGTAGTTCTGTCTTTCCAGGTGGAATTTCTGACAGACTTGGTGTTCTTGGTTGAAAGTTTGAGTTTCTTCCCTGGACTGTTTTCTGTATTGCATTCGCGTCCATTGGATAAAGTGCTTATGTGGAGAGGCACGGGAGGTGAGAGCTGCCATCCCTGAGATCAGCACCCTGGCCATGGGCACAAGTGCCATACTTGGGCTCCCTTCTTTGCTGTGACTTTTGGGGTGCTGCAAAGTGAATGCCCCTCTTTCCAATTTTACCCCTCTCTGTGGCTATTTATTATTCATTTGAGTACTTAAAAAATTAGACTTCGTTGTTTGTTTATTTTTTATTTGCTTGTTGTAGCTATCTTACTTGGGGATTATGTTCCAAACATCAGATTTTTGCTGGCCTGGCCACCAGCTTACATTAAGAATACTGTTTGGCTGAGAATAAGAAATACTGATTATAAAAAGCTAACATTGAATATTCTGAGTATTGTAGGTGTCAAGTTCAAGTCTGTGTATGCCTATATCTGAGTCAACCACAATATATATTGATATTGATGGAATTAATGTGATTATATGCTAATAAATATATTAATGGACTTATGCTCTATTCAGTCCTGAAGGGCAGAAGTGAGACAAAATGTCTCTGAAATATGAGTTATAACACCGTATATTGCTATATGTTGAGTCAGAAAATTGTTCCCATTTATTCAGAATGCCTCAGGTAAGCAATTTATCTCCAAAATGTATTGAGAAGGTTTCAGATGCACAAGGAACCTGTAAGTAATACAGAGGAGACAACCCACTGTTACTCAAAAATCAAATTCTGTCATCAATGTTGCATTACCAAAACAATTTTAACAACTTTTCTTTGAGAGGAATCCTACTTGGTTAAACTAAAATTGAGAAATCTACTTTCCTCTGAGGCAAAATCCTCTAATTGTTGTGTATTTAATCACTGTCTATATTCAGAATACTAAGAAAAGGATTTCTTATATAAGTAAGCATGATGGGATTATGTGAATAAATGTGGATGTTACCATCTTCACACAAGTTATAAAGAAACTTTTACTGTTCTTTAAGCTAGAAGTTCTGATTTAACTTTGAGTAGGAAGATCTGAACTTAGCCCATTTTCATATGGAGTTTTGAGCTACTGGGGGGAAACATTTGGTTCTAAATACCGTATGTAACATTATATCTGGATTTCAATGTTTTGAGAAGCCAACGGGTTTACCCAAATTATAGGAACAACTTCAGAAGTCGCCTAATGAATGGCTTTTTTTTCTTTAATGTTTGATTACCTGCAGTCTTCATTCACATGTAAAGCTGAATATTATACCAACTTTGAATTCCAGGTAGTTGAGAAACTTGAAAGATCTGAAGGCATTTCACCATCTGTGTACTGACAATATATGTTGTCCTGTATTTTATGTCCATAAAGATTTTACCACCTTTGACAGTGGATAAGGACTGAAAAGAGAGGGAAATATGGATCAATTTTTCAAGTATCATTGTCTCTTTCACTGTTTTTGATGGACACTCTTACGGGGTACTACAGATTTTGTAGTGGTCTAGCTTCTGCAAGAACTCCATTTAATTGTGAATATTTGTCGCATCTCTGCAACTACCTATGTAAGGACACTGCAATGAGGTGGCATAGATTTGAGTTTTTCTTCATAATTACTCAGTTGGGAGTGATCTAAAAGTTGCATCTCTAATCTATGCAGTACAAGCCTTGTTTATAGTCAATAAGGATTAAAATCATCAAAGGATGGTGCATTTCATTTTAGAGTAAATCTTCCTATGAAGAGATTTGAAACTTTTTAGCAGTGCCTGAGAACTAGAGATTCTGTTGATTGTCTCCTAAAATTGTCTCCCTTTCAAGAACATAAATAGCATTACTTGATTTTTAATGGTAACAAACCAATGAATTACACAGAACTGACTGTTTTACCCCTAAGTGAGTCTTTAGTTGGGGGGAAATAAGAAAGAAAGAAGTCTTGAAAACAGCTGTTATAATTTAGAAAAGTTATATCAAATAATTAAGAAGACTTTCAAAAGATGTTTGAATAAAGGAAACCATTGTAGTCAATAAAAAAAACTGCAAAGCAGCAACTTGAATTTCAGCCTGCTGTGGTCACTGTGCTACAGAAAATCTCAGCCATTGATTTGTTTGGTCACTGGGTCTTCTAGGCTGAAGTTGTTTATTAACCACTACAAGCTAAGCTTTTCTTTCTCCATATAATTTGTGGTGATCACTGAAATAAGTGGAAATGCCTTAAAAAATTATATACTGTTCAGAGAAAGATGCTTAAACCTCTATTTTTGTAGAGCATTCAAATATTGATTTTACAATGGATAGGAAACTATGCAGCCACCAAACCCCATAATTTCTGGAGTATCCTTGAATTCATAGAGATACAAACCATGGAAATAATGTTACATGTGAACTTTATTTCATGACTTTTTTTAAGTCAACCACAAAAGAAGACATTTGAGAGCATGTTTCTTGTCTTGATCAAGAAAAAGTACAATGTCAAACACTTAAACTGGCTCTTTAGCAATCTGAACCCATGTCAGCAGTGTCTGCAGGTTTTGTTCTTACAGTTGTTAGCAGGATTGGTTGACTGTGTTTCTACCATCTGACAAGTGAAAAATCTCACCAAAAACAGTGAGAAAAGCCCCATAATAACTTCTGTACCATCTGGATTTTTGTGAATATTGTTTTTCTGTCTTCATAGCTATGAATTCCCTCCTAAAAGCATGAAGTACTAATTTTCTTCTGTTATTGTGCTCTGATAAAAATGTTGTCAGCCTGATGTTTTCAAAACTTAATTTGTCAGTGAATTTGCTGGGCTTTATACAGTGAGTGTAGATTGTGCCAGGCTAACCTAACAGATTAGATCCTGACCTTACAAAATCTTGTCAGTACAAGAACTGCAAGGTATTTGATTTGGGGATTGTAGTATGGTGGGCTCTCAAAAATATTACCAAGTTGTAAAGAGTAGCATTTTTTAAGACTTGGTTGGATCTTAACACTGTTGTAGTTTCTTAGTTACAAACCCCAGAATTTTTAAGTCACAAAGTCCATCTATTATTGATATAGTAAAAATTAGAATCCTATAATGAACCTGCCTGATACTGAGGGTCTCAGAAGCAGAGTTTCTACATGGCTAGGAACTACTAACTTTTTTTTAGCATAAGCTTATAAATAATTAGTTGGGCAGAAGAGGAAAAGCTGGTGTTATCAGTTACCTTTGGCTCAATTGTGTGTCATGTAGTTGGATAAAAAGAGAGGTGAGTTTGGAGAAGCCCTTATGGTAGAAATAGTAAGGACTGACTTTGTTGTAGAAAATAGTGGTATGGTGAACTAGTTTTTTTAAAAAAGTATTGAAACCAAATGATGTGAGTCAGGAGCTTCTAGGGTCATCAGAAGCTGTGGAGAGCCTGCTCTATGAAAATAGCTTAATGGTGCCTGCCTTCTTCCCACTGTCAAAAGGAAGACTAAATGAATGTAAGTCCTGTTTATAAATTTACTGGAAAAATAAGCAAAGGTAACCAACAGAAAAGTGTTTGCTAAAGTAATACTGGGGAAAAATCATATATGAAGGAATCTGAAATCAATAGCTTGAAATTAGAAAAAGAGTTTCAAGATGACCTGTCATAGAGAAGGAGTGTGGATAAAAAAAGCCAATAACCGCATTACAGCATTATCACCACAGTAGAGTACAATACAGTTAAATATGATCAATTTGTGATAGAAACTGGGGCCCTCTGTGATGGCAGAGACACGACTTCAGTTCTGAGACCTTGCCAAGTGTTGTATTCTTACACTTTCTCAGAAGTTTGGAGAAAAAGCCCCAACTTTAGCTGTGCATGGCCTGGTGGTCTCATTTATTAAGAGGAAATCAGATGTATGGGCTGATGGGTACAGGAAATTCCATGACTGGATAATTGTTATTTAAAAATGTTTTGATTTTGTGGTTGTCCAGCTGGAAGAGAACATCAGTGTCAGTGCACCTAAACCCTGACTTCTGACATCAGTAGTGGCTTTAGGTAACAGGAAATCTGATTCAAGCAATGGTGAGTTTGGCCACTAGCAAAGGAAATGGACCTAAATAAAAGCTCAGACTTTCACAGAATTCTACATTTTGGTTTCTCCCTTTATGCTTCCTGTTGCATGTCATGTATCACAGTCTCTGTGATTGCAAGAGGCTAGAGTTTATGCTGCTGTACAATTACAGTACTGGATACTGGATAAAATAAGAAGCCCAATGTGCTTCAAGAATTATGCTAAATATTGAAAAAAAGAATCTGATATAGGGAACACTAATTCTCAAACAATCCTGCCTTAATATAATACTGGTGGGGTTTTTTTTTTTCAGGGCAGATGTAAAGTAGGATCGCTGTTTAATAATTAGCTTCATAAAATCAATCCTTGTAAATAGTAAATCAATGTCCATTTGTACTATAGTTCTATTTTATATTTATGATATTGTGGTTTTATATATTATCCTATTGAATGCCATTTCTTAGAGATATCTAGTCCTGTAGAGTCCTGATGGATTGAGATCTGCAAAAATTTTAGTTAGTGAATAAACTGAGAATTTCTCTCAAATATTTACATGAGGTTAGCATTTTTTTTTAAATACTGTTTAGTAGACACAGGGGGAAAAGAAAATCTCAGTTTAAACTGCATTGCAGTTTTATTTTTGGAGGTATTTTTACATTTCACTCATGGCAATTGTATGTTGAGTGCTAACAAACTGAAAAGAAAATTATGAGAGGCGCTTCACAGTAACTAAGGCAGCTGTGTAGGTATTCTACTTTGTTTCTTCATTAAGAAATTTCACTGTACAATTGATAACATTGGTGGAAGACAGTTTAGGTTATGTAAAAGATTTATAGTTTTTACTTTAAAGCAGTAAGTTCATTAGTAGAGTGAAAATTAAAATTGTGTAAATGCTTTAGTATAAAAGTAAAGTTCACATAACCATTTTAAGTATGAAATTTATCTAAACAATCAGTTCTAAAATATAGACCAAGTTAAATACTTGGGCTTAATCCAGTGAAAACTTCAGTGAGACTCCTAAAATATACATTTGACATCTACTGTTATGTTTCTCTCTTGTGTAAAAATAATTAATTCTGTTATCTGTGTTTCTGTGTGTAATATTGCTGGATATGTCACAGATCCCACGCATTTGTTTTTATACATGCATTTCATTGACTCTTCAAAATCAGGGCAATAATTTTGAACTGTTTGTTCTGGCATAAAAGAAACTCAAAATTTCATAGCCTCTGAAATATGTCTTCAATTTTGGACCAGTTTTTAAATTAAGAGATGTAATTCTAACTATTTATGGTCTTATTAAACATTTTAAAATAAAAGTGTTTCATTTGCAGCCCATTTCTTGGTCTCTTGTAACAGAGTTGCATTGACTATTTATAGCTGCAAAAATTAATGAAGTATTAATTTCTTACTTTCTTAGACGTCTTGTTTTCATTTTTTTTTAGCAATTTTTCATTACACTGGAATATCAATGTACCCTGCTTGAATAGTAATTTAGGAAATGAAGTGTAGAATGATCAAAACTATAAAAAATTGCACCTCTCTAGGAAAGAAGAAAATCTAATTACTGTAAGAAATTTGGTAAAATAATTATTTCATGCTTTTTAGCCTGTACCCCAAAGCTCAGTCTCCAATATAATTAATTTAATGTTTCTGAGTATTTTTTTGCATAAACCTTTATGTTAAAACCTCATTACATTTTTCTCCAACTTTTTACACTTTTTCTGAAGAATAAAAATTACCTCTGTATTCTCACCAGTCAGCTTTCTTAACTGTTAATTTTGCCTTTATATGAGAGAATATTTATTATTCACTTGAAGCCTTTCACTAAATTCTTCTACCTGAGGGCTTGAACCATCAAGCAGCTTCTGATAAAATAAAATTTATAAGTAAAATGACATCTTGGTTTAAAGAATGCACTATAAAATTCCTTATATCTTTGTGTCAAGTAATCTAATAATCCCATCTACTCTGAGCCTGTTTTGCAAAGGTGACCATGTAAAAATTTCTAGAAAGATATTAGGTAAGTCCCAGCCTTTTCATGAGAGGACAGGGTAGTTCCTTTGTACTTGTCTCTCCCTGGCTGCCTGGCCAAGCTGTGGGTTTGCCCTGGAAAAGGATTTGGTGACAGTCACAGTGACAGCATCATTCTCACTGTGCTGTCCCAAAATGCAAATGCTTTGACATAAGAAGGGAAATGTGCTGGTTTAAATTGTTTTGTAACAGCAGCTGAAATTGCATTTCCTTTGAAGTTCATTAGTGTGTGTGTGTGTTGAGCAAAGTACTTCTATGCGAATTTTACTGTGCCGGATATGTAGACTGACAAGGCTGTCTTTGCAAGAATCTCTCAGCTGCCTCAACAGCTGTAAAAATAAAAATACCACTCACTGACTCTTAAAACTCTTAGCAGCAAATCCTTCCAGTCACTTTTGTCATGCTTAACCAGAAGATGTTTTTACAAAATACTTAAATAAGTAATTAGAATGGTAGGTGATAAATGATGATTGAAAAGTATAAAGTCTGATTATACTGGTAGCATATTTCTAACTTTGTTAATAAAAGGGAGGAAGTAATTAGAAGTAGGTTAATCTTTACTGAAAAGCTTAACAAGTGTTTTTTTGTGCAGCACAACTGCTCATTCATGCAGAAAAATGACCTGTGATCTGCAAACATTTTCACGTAAGAATAATTTTATGCAGGCACTTTAGCTCCATTGATTTCCCTTGGATTATTCAGCCATGTTATCGTACATGTAGCAGTTTGTAGGATCATTTACTGAACAGATGAGTCAGTAATGCCAAGCAGCTAAATAAAGCAAGTTCAAATACTCATGGGCCTGGGAAATCATTCTAGCTCTGGGGCTTTGGGCATGGTTTTAGAAAATATGTGGGTCCTGGTGCAAATGTTTGTAATTGCCACTTAAGAAAGTGCACAGGAAACTTGGAATATCCCAGAGAATAACATAACGTGTAGTGAATTTGCTGTAAGGTGGTTTGCTGCTGTACAGAAGAACAACTTCTAACATATAGCATATGCAATTTAGGAAAGACCTTAGATTGTTTCAGCTGTGATGTAGCAGTAATTGCCTAGGAAAAATAGTATTTCTAGTATTTGTAGCATAAAGGTGAGAAGTGATCATCTAGTGGATTGCAATTAATTAGCAAAAACCTGACTTGCCAAAAGACATTTTGTTTGTTCACTTAAATTAGCCTATTCCATAACCTGAAAATTCATGCTACATCCTGTTGAGTGTATCTGTCTTGTGCCATTTATTTTATGGAGAAGAACTGTGCTGGCTGCTCATACCACAGACAATGCAAATTATGCATTTACTGGGAAGAACTTAGTTCCTGTCTGTGTTCTTCTGAATTGACTATATTTCCTAGATTCTACCAGAGGCAGTTTAAATGGTGTAAAGTTTTTATACAAAGTCTTTGCCTTTTTGCATAAAATGTAGGATAGGTTGTGAAGAAATAAAAATTACTTTTTATTAATTTTCCTCCTTGTTGAAAAGATAATCTATCTGACATAAATAAAGTTTTGGGTTTGTTTGGTTAGTGGGTTTTTTTTTGTTTTGTATTGTAAATACCTTGGGAATGTGGTGCTGATTTCTTCGTGCAGTTCTGCCACCAAGACAATTAAGCCACTGACCAAGGCTCTAATTCCAACAGCTTCAAGTTAATGCTCTTGCTGTGTATGTTTGTTGGAGTGGTTCTGTTGTTAACTTGATAGGGAAAATTTGGCAGACCATAGCAGTCATGTATTGGGTTATTAAAGATTGTTCTATTCATTTTCGAAGCTGGCTGAAATGAAATTTGAAGGCATTCTTCAAGCCTGTGTATGAATTGTTCATTTTATGTTATAATACTTTACCTTTTCTATAGTAAATTTGACTTATTCTGTAAGTACTGTTTCAGGTGATTTATTACAGCAAAGACAATATTTGCAATTAATTGCTTTTTAATGGTAACAACGCAATGAATTCCACAGAACAGACTTCTCCACCCCCCCCCAAATTCTTCTTTATTTTATAATTACAGAAGTATTTTGTAAGTAAAAATATGATTTCTCTTTGCAATCGTAAGATAAATAATTTTAGCAGTGAACTATTTTTCTGTATTTGACAAGGTATTAATTACATAAATTCAAAGAATTGGTGACAAAATGGATCATTACTAGTCTGTGCTAAGTTATAAATAGATAGTCTTAAAGTGATTTGGAAAGGCGAAAAACCTTTGATAGGAGTTAAAGGTTTACAACATATAACTGCAGAGGTCTCTGAGGAAAAATTGTGTCACTGTTGTAACTATCAGGAAAAGATTTATAAAAATATTTTAAGACAAGAATGGCTAAGCTTTTGGAAAAAAAAAAAGTTCCTCAAAAGAAAGAAAATATATATCTCTCTTTACACATATCTCAACTTGAAAATATCTTGTGGGTGTATTGTATAGTACTTATGTAGCACATAGAAGCGACTGTTCTTAGGAATGTGACATATATATGTTGTCAAAGCAAATTATGTTTAAAATGTGTAGCATTTGGTGCTTGCAGCTGTAAAGGAAAGTACTGTACTATAATTGAGAATCATATGAAAACTGCAGATGCTTGACTTTTCTGTTATTGCAAGTAAATTTTTCAAATTAGACATTATTTTTGAGCAGAAACCAAAGAAAAAGACCTTTAATCTTTATTTAGTGTCAGCTTTATTGCATGAAATCCATGTTTTCTAAAATGGGGCTTGATTGACAACCTCTTTGGAAAGCTTCTTTTGAAAATCCATCTAAGCTAAGAGTTAAAAAATATGTTTTATTGTAAATGAGATTGTCGTGTTCATTATTAACCTATAGTAGGTTTCATTTTATTTTTACAATAGGTAATTTACAGTTGCAAATCCATGTGGGGAAGTAATAGATAATATACATGTAACAATCATCAACAAAGTGATCTGAAATAAATTTTCTTAACTGTTTAAACCCCATATTTTAGTTTATGGCAACAACATAAATAAATCTGAATAAAAATCCAGAATAGAAAGTGAAACTGATGCAATAAGTTTTCCCTCTGAAAGTTCTTCAATTATGTATGTGGTTTTTAAAATTTTATAATCTGTAAATGAGATGGCAAAATTCAGAGTTCTAGTCAGCAGAACTGACCACAATTTAATTAAACTTTTGCAACCTGTCACATGAATTCCTGAGTCTAAATTTTGTAGTTATTGTCAGCAAAAATATGAGTACTCTTGCATGAAGAATGTTTCTACGGTTTGTCTTGTGTAACGGACTTTATGTTTAGTCTTCTTTTTATTAGAATAGCTATAATACCAAAATAAGTATCAAAATTTCTGTCCAACTCTTTGTTTTTTTATTAGTCTTTAATATAGACTTTTTGTTTATTATCCTTCAGAAATTAAATTCCTATACTGAAAAAGGAGTTGTAAAATCAGTGGTCTCATATAGTAGTCATCTGACATTTTAGGAGCTGTTGATATTTTGGGGTCCTGCAAAATGTGATCAATTATAATACCTTTATATACTACTGCAAAATAAAAATAGTGTGGGAGAGACCCCGAGGATGTTGCAGAAATAATTTATTTTTAAAGGAAAGCTTTCTCACTTAGTAAGTATTCTACACACCAGTAGAAATGAAAACTAAAAAAAAAAAAAAAAGAAAAAGAAAAAGAAAAAAAATCCTGTTTAGTGATTTTAATCCATGCCAGCTAGAGGGGAAAAATGAAATAGATCAAAAAAATATGGAAGTAAAGAAAGACTATAATAGGGGGAAAGACTGAGTTTGAATTTGTCCGATTTGCTAGCTATGCATAAATAGTCTCATTTAATTACCTGATCGTGCTTACCAAAGTGTTTGCATTTGAAGGTTTGTTTACTATGACTGTGGAATTGTAGAGATTCCCTTCAGAAGAAGGACGGGCTGGAGCAAAAAGCTCTTTTAACTATTTTGTTCTTGTCCAGATGCCTAAAAGCACTTCCTCCAAATGGCTGATGAGATTGCTTTATTTTTCCATACATTCCAGATGGATGAGTAATGTTTTCTTTCAGTAATGTCCAATAATGGACTTGTTTTCTTATTTTATCGTTTTTGTACAACTGAATCTCTCTGTAAATGTCTGCAGTTCTCACTCAAACTTCTAAGAGTTTTTCAATCAGAACCCTTATTTAGCAATGTGTACCTGAATCTCTGATAAAAGTAAAATATACTTTTAAATAAAGGTAAAATAAACTTGGAAAGTTTTCTGTATTAGCATATTAGGATATTGTAATCTGGGAAAATACATTGACTGTTCCAAGTACTGGGGGATCCATTTCTCATACAATTATGCAACATCCAGCAAGTCCTTGGTTTTAGCTCCTATTCTAAAAATCAAGGCATGTGACTGTTTTCAAGTGTTGTGTGTGTGATGCTTTTGACTGATTGCTGTGAATTTCAAGAACAGATTTTTACTGGGATCTGTGCTCTTGTTTTGAAAAATCTTAGTGTGTATTAAGCATGACATGTTGAGATAGAATTATGTGATCAATTATAATGCCTTTATATACTAATATAATAATGTATTTTCCAGGAAGCTTTAAGTGAAAATCAGGCAAATGAAGGAAAATTGGCAAAGGTCATATTGAATAACTGAGGCTAGAATTTGGCCTCTGCAGTTAGGAAGCAGAGCAAGAAGAACAGCAATTTAATGTTTTGTTTGATTTTTTTACATTGAGAAAAACTTAGATATATTAAACTAGTAACTATATCTGTTGCTTTTGTAAACACTTATTTTTCTAACAAAACAATAATTTTTTACTTTAATCAAGTTTTGGAAGTCATGGATATCCTGCTAAATGAGTGACTTTTTCATACAGATTTTCAAAACTGAGTCTAAAACACTTTATACTGAATCAGAAATTCCATGCCTACTACTTTACTTCCAAAACCATTTACCTTTAAAGTTTTTTTCTAAGGTCTTTCCTTGAAAGATATCAGTTTGTTTAAATGGTCTGTCTCCTAGATAGTGGTCTGTGTTGGGTACTTGAAAACAGCAGTGCAGGACTGGGAACCTGTGGGTCTAGAATGTACTTGCCTGTTTTCGTGTAATGCAACCTGACAGGTGGATTGGGCGGTCAGTTTTGGGATGGTCCAAAAACTATTGCCTTGTCTTACTGGTCAGTTACAACATGGGAATCAAGGTCTCTTCAGTATCAAAATTACCCTTGCCAGCAGGTTGGAGCAGGACATCATGATCTACCTCATGGACATATAAAGGATTTATTACACTCTACTTCCCAGGATTTTGTACTAATGTGAAACTTTTGCTTTACAAAGAAAAGAGTGCCTGGAAATGGATCTCAAAAATATTTGTATTGTTTGCATATATATTTTACCTCAGACCTACTCAGACTGTGAAGTTTTCTAAGTTAATTAATTCACTATTAAGTGTAATTGATACTGTGTGCAATCACACAACTTCTTGGACTTTTTACTTCCATTCATTGTCCAGAAAAAAACACTTCACAATGCTGGAGTGAAAGGTTGTGATCTCTGTGTGTTTCCAGTACCTTCTATACTGCCAAATATTGTGATGTGTAGAAAGCACAGTAAGTAGAGTTAGGCTGACATGGACTGCAAGGCAACGTGCATTCAGAACAGTTCATCAGTCTGAGAAAATACTTAATCCTCTTTTGTAGAGAAGCATAGCTTTTTAACTATTTTCCTCATGGGCCTGGCAGAAAAGGACCAGTAGATAATACTTCATCTTCCATTTTGCTGAGCCAAGTACAGGGGAACTTGGCCAGGATGTCTCAGTTGCTGCACTCCATAAAGGAGAGACCAGGAGGAGACACATTTTATCACTTCATTTGTCTGCTTTGGAAAGCAAATACCTATGCTAAAAATATGTGGAGAAAGGGAGCTGATAATTAGCATCAACATCAGTTTGGTCTGGCTGTTATTTCTACATCTACTTCTTGCAGATTTTTGTGGTCCATGCCATCATTCTGGTGCTTGAGAGTAAGAACATTGAAACTCCACTATTTATTTGGTTATTAAGGCTGGTAGTGCTACATATTTACAGGTTACTTTCAAATTAATGTGGTATGTGTAATATTTTGTGCCATTTTAGGTCAAGTAATGAAACTCTCACAGTTGTTACCAAATCTGATCTCCAAGTAGAACACAAGTTGTGGGGTTTTGGGTAGAACATGGATTTGACTCAAAGGTTGGAGATATGCAAATCCACTTAATTGTCATAGCTGCTTAATGCTTAGACAGAGCCTTAATAATCTAAGAGTTCAAAGAAGTTTGAATATGATGTTCTTGTATCCAAAAAACCATATGCACTCTTCGATGATATAATTTTTCTATATGTTTAAAAGTGGTACAGGAAAAAGACTCTTACTCCTTTGTTCCTAAAATATTTGTTTCTTGGCAGCAGTTGTCTGGATGTACAGCAGATGTACTAAATATAACCTGCCTATGATTTAATGCAGCACACATGTAGAGAATGAAAATAACATTAATAAAAGTTGTTATTTTAATAAGGACCTTTGGACAAAAGGAAGCACTATTCTGGTTATGACTACTTATTCAGTGATATAAATAGAAGTTTTGAGTTTCCAGGACTGTGAGTCTGGCAGAGGTCATTTGACTTCAATTTGTGATGCAAGGCTCCTGAAAATAATGTCCTCACTAACATTTATTCTGTATTTCTGTTAACAGGAGGAATGCTTTTTGAATTTAGAAGCTCCTATTTCAAGAGTATGTGGCTATGACACTCCCTTCCCTCACATCTTTGAGCCTTTCTACATCCCAGACAAATGGAAATGCTACGATGCTCTTAGAAAAATGATTAACTACTGAGCAGTAGTACAGGTGAGAAATAGCATCTTACACTGACAGATTACCTGTAAGGATTCTGACAGGATGACTGCGAGGTTTGGGGCTATAGTACTACTCATTTATTTAGTTTATTTACAACTAGTTTATTTAGTTATTTATAATAAGAATTGCTTCTTATGGCTTTGGGCCTTCAGTCTTAAAGGCATCTGAATATTTTTGAGTACTGCAATCGAAGTCAGTGTTTAAAATTAATTACCTTGCTTAATCAATCTGAAAATTAAATGTCTTGAATCCTGAGAAGTGAAAAGAGTATAAAGTGAAGGGTGAAAGGAATACTCATGCAGAGAATATATTTTCATCTCTATTAGAATACTCAAGAGTTACTTCATAGGCAAACCACAGTGTTAAATTTTATAATTTTTCACTCCTCAGGGTGGCCTGTAGTCCTGCAAGGTACTAATAACACCCAATTTACCCTGAATATTTGCTCTGTATTGTAACCATACACAAATCATTGAAAATACGTGAAGCATCTGCAGTGTCTTACAGTCCTGTTGAAGTACTAATATTCAATATATTAATTCTAAAAATAATCTTTCTTTTTGGTGTTCAGTGTAATTTGATCATGCTTGAAGATTTCTGTTTGCAGAGTACCAAGACTGTGAAGTAATATATATTTCTGTGTCTGTTTTTCACAGTCTGTAATATCTTTTGTTTCATTATAATATTGTACTAAGTGGCATTTGACTGCAGGGTGGCTGACCAGGATTTAGGATTGTGCATGGCTGTGGGAGAAGTTCTGGTGTTTAATGACCAAAGTTTAACAGTTTAGAAAATGTGTTAACACAATGTATTCTCTGCTTCCTTTAATTGAACAAAGTAACCTAGTTTTTGAGATACACTCTTGATGGATCTTGTACGTGGGAAATAAAAAGAAAAGAAGGAAACAACAGGCCTGTTTTCCTTTGGAACTGGGAGATTCTGTGGGCAGGCAGGGGATTTTTAGCTGTTGACACCAAAGACGGGAGGGCCAAGGTGGGCCCTATATTAGGGGCACTATCTTCTGTCCATTTTACCTCTTCATTGAACTGTGAATTTATATTAGAGCCATGGATAGAAGGTTGCCAATACCATTGTGTTAATTTCCTTTATATGCATAGTTACTTTCAGGAGACTTTTTGGCACTCTGTTTCCCTCAATAGCTGATAGTGGAGCGCCTTTATGAGACATGGGATTGCTACCAGTGAGGCAGTGTCTCCAAAATACAATGTAATTCTACTTTGCTCAAAAATCACTTGTTACTGACATATCAGAGCATTTCATAGAATCATAGAATATGCTGAATTGGAAGGGAGCCGTCAGGATCATTGAGTCCAGCTCCTGGCCCTGTGGAAGACAACCCAAGGATCACATCATATGCCTGAGAGTGTTGTCCAAATGCCTCTTGAACTCTGTCAGGCTTGCTGCAGTGATCACTTCTCTAAGGAGCCTGTTCCAGTGCCCAGCCACCCTCTGGGTGAAAAATCTTTCCCTGATATCCAACCTAAGCCTCCCCTGACTCAGCTTCATGCTGTTTTCTTGAGTCCTGCCTTATCATGAGAGTGAGGAGATCAGGGTCTGGCCCTCGTCTTCCCCTCATGAGGAAGTTGTAACTGCAGTGAGGTCTCCCCTCAGTCTCCTCCAGGCTGAACAGACCGAGTGCCCTCAGCCACTCCTCATACGCTTCCCCTCAAGGCCCTTCACCATCTTTTTTGCCGTCCTTTGGACACTCTCTAATAGTTTAATGTCTTTCTTACACTGTGGTGCCCAAAACTGCCCCCAGCACTCAAGACAAGGCCTCACCAGTCCAGGCAGAGCGGGACAATTCCCTCCCTTGACTGGCTGGTGATGCAGTTCTTAATGCACCTCATTTCCTTGGAATTAAAACTAAAGCTGTTTTCTGACCTGTTTTCTTTTTTTGTAGGGTATATAGTCAGTGCTCTCTTTTTTATTACAGTTTTCTTTTATCTGGGTTGAAGTAAACTCATTAAAGACTTATTTTCTTTTTTTGTTTGGCACCTCTGTAACAAAATCATAGAATCTTTCCTAAAGAGAATGACTTGGTTGTGTCTGTTCCTTGAGGCAAGTTACTGGGTCATGCTAGGTACCTTCTAATCTGTTACTTTTCAAAGGAAACCAAAGGACCAAATATTGTTACCTCTGTAAGAAAAGGGATACAAACTGAGGACATTTGGTGGTTCAGACTTAGTTAACCCTCTGTTCCTCTAGAGGATGGTAAACTGAGGGAGATACAAGCTGAAAAAATGGGTTCTGAGATTGCATCGAATTTGTGCATAATCTGGTTTCCACACTGGAAGTCCACACTAAACCTGGTCTAAAACATGGAAAAGTCATCTGCATTTATATTTCTCTTGTGGTCTGGAACACACACAAATATCAGAGGAAGTTATTGGTCAGCTGAAAATGTGGATTTAGCATGTCAAGGAGCAGGTTTGTTAGGGCTTGTCTGAAAAACAGTGTCAAGACACAGAAAACTCTGCTTTCTGCTTTGTCTAACAAAACGTCCAGATGTTTGGGCCCATGGCACCACATCTTTCAGTTGGTGTGACTAGATATTAGTGTCACAAAATAAGCTGCTCAAAGTTTTTCTGTGTTTTTCTACGAGAGAACATTAATGTGCCTTGTAAGGCACATTTCAGGGGAGTATTCCCTTATTTTTCTGTGTGCTACACATTGGTCTTACATACTTGAGTTGCAGTACTTATATATTGCAGCTGCAGTCAGTTGCAATAGATCTCCATTCTCCTGTCAACTCCACAGAGTTGGCCTGTAAGGTAGCCCGCTTTTGTTTCTGAGAAATGTAAGGATTGCTTTACATTTGCTTCTTTTTGTACTCGTTGTAACAATTATTACTTGCCATTGGTACGGAGTGATGAGGTTATGTGTTCCAAATCATCTCATGTGTAGTTCTAAGAAGTGGTTTACAGTTCATGTGGATTTGAGCACAGTCAGTCCTTCTGGGTGTTAGAGAAGTTGGGGCCCTTCTTGTCCTACTGCTGGAGAGACGGAGGAGGTAGGAGTTCCCCGTAGTGAAGAGGGATGTAGGGTTGGCTTTTGAGTTACAGAAATGGTCAAGCTGGTGTCGTGGTTTAACCCCAGCTGGCAACTCAGCCGCACACAGCCACTCTCATTTCCCCCCAGTGGGACATGGGAGAGAGAACTGGAAGAGTAAAAAAAGCATGGATGCTGTGGTTAATAATTTCTAAAGCTTAGCAATATTATCTTAATGTACATTTAGTTTTATTCAACCTGTGTTGACAGCATCTCACACACAGGTAGTTGCTTATCTTGAGATTGTCAGTACAGATGGATTTCCTGCTCAAAGACAGTGTTTGTTAATGTGTCCTGTATACCTCACCAATGAGACAGGCAAGAGCAAAGTCTTAATCTTTCAGCAGCTTCTCAGTTATTAAAATTTTTAGCCATGTTAGCTATAAGAGAAATAGCTTCCAGGTAGGCAGCTGTGTTCCAGATAACTCTCTGTAGTTGGAAAACAGATAAAGATAAAAAAAGCAGTGAGATTAGGATGGATATACATTTCCTGGGTAAATGGAACAGTGTCTGGCTGTTTGTTTTGGGAGGGGAAAAAAACCCTAAAAGAAGAAACAGAAGATAGCCACGAAACCAAAGAAAACAAAGAAAACCAAAGAAAATTTTATAAAATATACTCTTATTCACAAATACGTTGAGGGCTGACTGTAGCATAGAAGTGGGATATAGTTAAGTGCTTTTCTGTTATCTTTTGCAACTTTTACTACCACATTTGCTTATTTGGTTTTCTTTCAAATTCTGAATTTTAAAGCTGTTCCTTGCTAGGTTACAGTTTACCTCTGTGTGAGTGTGTGTGTTTATGGAGAGCCATTGCTACTGTTACAAACTTAGTCTCTAAAAATGCAAAGTTATCACACTGAACTTCATTGTGGAACTATTTTGTGAGAGGTTTAATCTTGGTGCTTAAAGGTTTGGTGATGTTAGGGGATCTTGAGGGGTTGATTAAAGCTTATTTTTCTTTCCAAGCATGCATTTGGAATTGGTTGTGCTGAGAAACAGGAAGGGACCTGGTAGGTACTTTAGTTAGTAATTGTGTCTTCCTTGCACTCCTGGCTATTTGGCACGGCTTCATACAGGTTAACTTGAGCACAGGAAAACTGTAATTCCTCTCCCTGTTTGGTAAGTAAGATATGAGAGACCGTGCAAGATCTTTTTAACCTGAGACTAACAACCAGTTTTTTTCAAGACATAAATCACAAATGTGGCAGGCTAGACTGCCTGCTTAATAATGTGCTCACTGTAACCCACTAGAACAAACAACCTCCAGAGGCTTGAGTAGGACACAACATTCCTGGTTTATAATCTTTTCCTGCTGGATGACTAAAATCATGCAAGTGGCCAGTGAATCATGTCTTATTTACAACCAGTGAGTAGCCCACATATAAGATACCACTCTACTAGAGCAATGAGTTATGCTGTTAGTATGGCTGCTGCAAGTCTACACTTGGATTCAGATCTTGCTGAGAATTCATGCAAGATCAATAATGAAATTATCTTTAAAAAAAATCCCTCTAAACAGGAAAGGTGTTGACTGTAGTTTCTTTACAAGACCCCTCTTCTCTGTAATACTAGAATGATAGTATATCTAGTAGAAAAAATACAAAACATTTGCTTAACATTCTAGAGTAGGAGGGAAGATAGTTCATCAAAAATTTTTTTGCGTAAATGGCAACAATTAGTGGTGTGTTGACTCTAGGTATCATTTGCAGCATTTCTATTTTCTGTGTGTCTACCCTGGCAGCTTTAAAGATGTAATATAGTATTTGATACAAAATGAGCAAGTAATTGGTGGTAATTTGTTTTAGTTCATACATCTTGAAGTTAAAACATTATGAATTTAAGAAATAAGGTTACCCTGGAGTGTGCTGTCTGTTTAATGTGCAGATATTAGTTTTGGTGTTCAGATTTTTAATTTATTTTGTCATCTTTTTCTGCAGAGAAGAGAAGAACAACAGGGAAATACAGAAGCTGCCTTCAAAACTCTTGACGCTTTAATCAGATCTTTTGGGTTTGGAATTTACATAGCAGACTTTTCTTTTAACTCAGCTATCCTTAATATTCATCTTGGCTGTTGTTCAGCAAGTTCAAATTTTCCTTAAGTATGAAATCAGTGATGGGCAGGTGATTGTTACAGTAAGTAGTTTCAGATGTATTTAAAAATATTCCAGATGTTGTATGAATATTGCACATTGCCATGCTTCACTGAGTTACATCTAGACTTTGCTGTGTATATATTAGAAGCAGAATTTTATTCAATAAAACATATTATGCTCATGTTGTCTCTTAGTTTTTCTATTGTTTTGGAAAAGCCCAAAGAAGTTATTTGAATGTGACTGTATTTTCAACAAAATAAACCTTAGACAGCCAGACCAACTTGTGTGATAGAGACCTGCTTTAACTGGTGGCATTAGTGTTTCACTTGAATGGCTTCATGCAAAATAGTGCCCAATACTGATTTCATTTTCTGCAAAAGGAAGTCCATTTTTCTTGAGAAGGGAGGAGGCGTTTTTTTGCTTTGTTACTATAAGTGAGAGGCTTAATTGGTACATCTTTCCTGTGATATCCTTCCCTTTAGAAATGGAATGCGTCTGCTACTAAGCAGTTATGCAAAAAGCAGTTCCTCATCTTTTTGCCTGCTTTTCTCGGCACAAATCAGTCTCATGCTGCATTGCTTCTTTTCATATGGGGGAAGGAGTGGGGGGGTTGAGGAGATGGATGCCAGATAATCACATTTCTGTGATTATTCAGGGGGGTCTTTCTGAGAGAAAGAAGAATACCTTTGTACACAAACCTGCTCAGGACAATCCTCAAAGTGACAGCTGAAACACACCAGGGAGGAAGCTGAGGAGGATAACTTCACTGTGAATATCAGTGGATCTATGGAAAGTGCTAAATTGTTATCTTTTCAGGTCCTACCATTTTGTGTAAGATTCTGTGTTCATAGTTTGTGCATTCCCTAAAGAATCCCACAACTGATAATGAAGGTAGTTCTTAATGTGTCCGATCAAAATGAGGTTGTTGTCAAATCTTGTAAGTCTCCTGTAAATGTGATGTATAGAACTTGTTAATTGTTTGAAATAAGATAGATGCATTACATATTTTATATTTTTTTGCGCTGGATGGAAGCTATTTTGGTCATATGAAGAAAACTGGTTTTAAAAATTATTTCTGTCTTTGTAGAACATCAACAGATATTTTAGTAACTGTCTCCTAAAAATGTACTGTTACTGTATTCCAAAGCATATAAAATAGATGCAATTACAGTACTGCCTTAGTAAAATGTACTTTGGTAATTAATAGCCTTAATAAAATGTACTTTGTATTTGCAGTTTTCATAGATAAAATGGTTTCTAATTTAGTGCAAAGCTTAAGTTCAAGTTGCTTGTATTGAAAATTGGAATAATATGTTTCTTAATAAACATGTAGAAAATATTTGCTCTTAATGTGGACTGCTACAATCTGGTTGAGGGGCAGGTTTTGTATTTTCGGTGACTGGTGTTGTATCAGTTTTAATAGTATAAAAAATTGTTCCTTTCTCCTCTGTTTTGGGTAATAGAGTATTTTTCCCTGGCAGAGATGGATGATGTTCTAAAATCGGTGCTGCTCCCAAAAGCCTGCCTAGATGGCAGTATTCACTCACATAACCTGTGCTCAAGGATGGAGGCTGTTTCAAGTGTGTGTTATGGAAAAATGACTTACAGTGCTAAATTGGACAGGAAGATGTATGCTGGTACATACAAATAACTGTTTCTTATTAAGTTTCTTAATAATAAAATCCAAAGACAAGTCATATTTTCTGGTTTTTAACTACTTAGGTCTCTTAATTAGATATTCTCAGATTTAACCTGAGCAATGATTATTTCACTCTAAGTAACTCCTAAGGGAAAAACCGTGTCACTACTCCTGCTGATAGTCCAGAAAATTAGTAATCTATCTAGTCATGCTCATTTAACACTGATTGTGGGAAATACTTACGGTACAAAGCTGAGTGTTGGGTCCTGAGATCTTCACCAAAGGGGTTGTCAAGTATTGGAACAGGCTGCCCAGGGAAGTAGGGGAGTCACCATCCCTGGAGGTTTGTAAAAGATGTGTAGATTTGACATTAGGGACATGGTTTAGTGGTGCACTTGGTAGTGCCAGGTTAATGGTTGAACTCGGATGATCTTAGAGGTCTTTTCCAGCCTAAGTTATTCTGTGATTCTATGAAAGGCATACACAACCTTCATGGGACCCCAGATTTATTAACTGCAGATGAAAGACTTGTATCCTCTTCTGTCATCTAGCTCAGTTAAGACTGTAGCGCCATAACAACTTCACTGTAATAAACAGTGCACTGATTATATAAAAATTGGATTTAAATCATTAAAGGTATTCTTCCTCGTGGAAGTGCATGTGCTTATAAGAGGATTAGCCAGTAGTACATTCTCCCTGCAGTAGCCAGGAGCCTTGACACAATGACCTTCTGCTCCTATGGTCTAATAATCAATTCTGAGCCCATTAATCTTTCCAGACAGCTTTCTTGCTCCCATAGCTAAAACCTGGTGTTCCCAGTGCACTGGTATACTGCAGAAGCTCTGTTCTAGCCACATAACTTCAGAGGCAGCAACTGAAAGGAATCCATTCAGCAAGCTGGCAGAGATTGTTATCACAGCAGCTCATGGGGTTCAGTGAGCATTATATGTTCATAACAAAATGAGCTGACACAGTCTGTAAGCTCTGCCAGATTTCAGCAGACCCGAAATAAGGATGCAATTCTTTTGTAGCTCTTTTTCAGCTTAGCTGCTCTGAAAGATACATGTTGATTAAATATGGGAGAGCTACAGCTGACTTCAGTATAAACAAGACTTTTAGAACTTAGTTTGGTTGCTTATGCTTTGGCATCAAATACCATTTGAGACACCCTGGGGTATCCTGCATGGTTTCCATGTCTCCAGCTGCTGCTTCCATACATCCTATGTTGTATCTGCCAACCCCATGTGTATCTTGGGTGCCTTAGGGCATCTCAAATAGCATAGGTGCTGGCGTTCAGGCATCTAAATGGAGCCTGTTGTTTTCTGGAGCTTTGGATAGCTGATGTCTGACTATTTTTCTGTGAGCTTGCATAAAATGCCAGCACTGAGACTGATGCATTCCTTGATTTTCCAAATAAATTGCTCAAATCCTCAGTAAGTACATAAGGTGGGATACATGATGTTGTATGTGAAAGAATCGTTTCCTAGGTGATGGGCTGATGCTGCACTGGACTGTTAGTTCCCCAAGGTGAATAATTTAGAGCAAAACCCCAGCCTTGGCAGTGTTACCTGGCTGGAGTTAGTTGCCATAAGTCACAAGGTTTCTGATGAATATCTGAAGATAACGTGTGGGCAGGACCTGGTTCAATTTCAGCAAAGCCATGAGCAACAGCAGTGAGTTAATGGGAGATGAGTCCCCTTGCTTTCTGTAGGCTCTGTGTGGGATTCAGCTGAGGATTAAGCCACCTAAATGTGACAAGATCTTGGTGTGTATGGCTGAGCATAATAGTTGAGCTGGTACTAAGTTCCTTTAAGGTAATCTTGACTCATTCTGCAGGCTGAACTGACTCCACTGACTGCCTCGGTTGTCTGCATGGTGCCACATCAGGTGCTGTTAAGGTGTCCTGCCTGGCCCTCAGCTGCTTGTGTGGAAAGGTTCAGGTCTCCCATCAGTCCTCAGTCACACCTGCTACTCAGGTACATCTTTCACCGTGCATGAAGTCATGTGGGGCATCATTGCTAAATGTGCAGGCAGCAGGATCTAGTTCTCCAGGGGCTGTGGCTCTCATGGGATCACAGCCCAAACACAGACATTAGATGCTTAACTTCAGATGAAATTACCCATTCCATGCTTTTGGCAGAAGGGAGAGAGCGGAGAGGAAGCTCATGAAGTGTTTGTGGATGCTGGGGCCATGTGCTAAGTGGTGTAAGAAGCTGGAAGAAGATGGTCTGGCCCTCAGTCCAGCTGCTACAAGCAGCATTGGCCTAATCTGTACTCAAGATCATGTTAGTCATCCCCAGCCCCCTCACACAAAGAACTAAGCCTCCTGAGGAACAACACCAATTAATTTGATCAGTTGCCTATTTTCATATTTCAAGGGCAACACCGAAGCAACCCCAGTCTTGGTTTTATGTTACTTGCTTTGAAATTGCTTTATAGTCTTTGGTGATATTTTAAAACCCTATTTCTGTCTGCCAAAATAATTCTGCTACTCTAAGAGCAGAAGAGAGTGTCTGGTCTTGCTCATGTAGATCTGTGGCTAACTGTTCTACAACTGACAGTAATGTGCCACCAGTGTCTCAAGGCGTCCCTCTTGATTCCTGTGTGTGTAATTAATTACTTTTATATGGTAATTAAATCATTCCTGTTTACTTGCACTCTGCTTGCAGCTGAGTACTTGCTGAAAAGAGAAATTGCCTGAATTTGTGACGCCTGTGGTTGCTCTCTTCTTGCAGCACTGGTGAGCTCAGCCCTGCTTGAGCCACTGCTAGTTCCACGCTTGAGCAGTCTCAGGCAGTTCTGAGGTAAGCGACCCGGGCTGCAGGCAGATGCTTTCCTTCCAGCCTTTCCACCTGTGCTGGTTTTGGCTGGGGTACCTTTAATTTCCTTCACAGTGGCTAGTATGGAGCTGTGTTTTGGATTTGTGCTGACAACAGTGCTCATAGTACGGCGATTATGTATAGTGACAGCCTTTGTTGGCCCCCTCCCTTAGCCTGGGTGATGGAGCAGTGCAGACAAGCACACTTGTTCTCCCTCCAGGCAAAGCCTTTCTGGTTAGCTCCCACTATGAATTAGGCTGTTTATGCTTGACCCAGACTTATCCTGCCGTTTCCAGGGGGAAACCTAGAGGATGAAGGAGTTAGTGGAGGTGCGGGGGCGGGGGGAGGTGGGCAGAGCAGTCTGCACTGCCGTCTCCATCCATGCACCTGTGGGTCAGAGAGAGGCCCCTGTGCACAGATGTGGTTTGCTTGGCTTCCCAGGGCTCGACGGGGGGTAAAGCTGATGCAGCCCCTTCCCCTCAGCTGTGCCGAGGGCCTCGAGGCAGCCGCTGCCAAGGGTCCGGCTGCCAAAGGGCGCTGTGGGTGTGCGGAGCTGTGCCGGGATCCCGGGTACCTTTGGTCTGGCTGGGGGCAGGGCAGGAGAGGTTGCAGAACCCCGCCCCTGTGAGAGCTGCGACAGCGGCACCGCTCGTGTCTGTGAGCTGGGGACGGGCTCTGGCTGGTCTGGAGCAGCACATCAGGCAGGTCTCAGTGGCAGCTGCACAGGGGAGGTTTTGGGAGAGACATGGTTTTTCAGTGACGACCTGGGACCTGACAGGCGCTGTGTGACTCCAAGCCTGCCTGCATTTGCAGTGCACAGTGTTCCGCATGCAGTTCGGCTGTCTCACACCCTTTGTTTGCTAGTCTAGGGGTTTGCAGGAAGGGGAAAACCTAGATACGTTTAAAATTTTTGGATGGTTTGTGCAAGAGATGCAGAGAAGGTGCCTCCAGCAGGACCCATGGCTGTAACATAGTGCTGCATGCTTTTCTCTGTCATCCAGCCTGCTGCAGGGTAGTGCCTCAAGTCAAAGCAGAGAGGTGTGTGTCACGTATTAGAGTGCGTTGGGGAAATATTTTTATCCCGTAAAACCCAGAAAGATCATGTCTGCTGTGATGATAATGTTCTAATGCCTACTGGCCTGGCCTCAGGGATTTTCAAAGATGCCTCTCAAGAGAGCGGTGAGGCAGTGGAGAAACAAAGTGCGGCCTTGTTCAAGTCCAGCTCTGATGGTTTCATGGCATCTCATGTTGTAGCCAGCTGGTCCTGTGGTTTATTCACAAAACAGAATTTAGCTTGGGAAGGAAAGTGTGAGCAGGTTGGCATTCAAATGTCAATACATGGAGAACAAAAAGGACTAAGAACAAGGTTAGAATAATTGTAACTTAGTCCTCTCAAATGATTTTTTGTCAGTTACCCCAACCCATCTCTTCAGTAAAGTTTCCCCCTCCCTTTTTGCCAACAACCTAGTTACTCCTTCAACTACAACACTCAAATTTTTGCAGTGATTTTTGTCACCCTATATTGTAATAAAACCAAACCATTGTTCCTCATTTGGTGTGTTACACTTGAGTTAGAGGTCACTGAAGCAGAGGCAAGTGGGAGTTGAACAGCCTTGCCAAGCAGAGCTGGTCTGAAGCCCTGGCCTCCTCCTTGATCCTTCCCTTCCTGGCTTGGCCCCGTGCCACAACCAACCCACAACTTTCCTGGGTGTGGGGAGACTTTGCTGCCCCAGGAAGGGGTCTGGGCTGGGGAGGTCACAGAGTGAGTACCACAACAGTGGCGGCTGCTGCTGCCAGGTGATGAAGAGTGAGAGGGAGAAGAGGTGTGAGATGGGCATTAGCATTTTGTAGCAGGGTCATAGCCCTGCCTGCCCTCAACCAGTGATCCCAGCCTCCCAAGGCTTCCAACTCCACCGTCAGTCCCAGCCTCAGTCCTTTGGGAGGGGGAGCCAGCCTGGACATCACAGACTGTGCATCTCTACCTGCCTGTGGTGTCTGCAGCCATCGTGTCCCACCCCTCAGCATTGATTCTTGTTCCTTCTCCCCCAGATGGAGGCAGTTTTGGTGACTTACAGCGACTCACTGCTTGGGCTGTGAAACACCCACACAGGCAGTGATCCAGGTATTGTCATATGCACAGCTTGAGCCTTTGGGAGATGACACTTTATCTAATTAGCTTTCGACTAAGAATGTGTGATTCCTCTTGTGTTACAAGCAGTGAAATCGCTGAGCATTTTGCTGTCAGGATTGCTAACCGAACCTTTGGCTTCTGTAGTACTGTGGTTCAAGGGAGGCCCCATGCAAATTTGTCTGGGTTTCTGTTGTTGCTGCACCATCTCACTCCCCTGAGCTTCATCTGCATCTGCTCTTGCAAAGTCATTTTGTGGCAGCACAGCAACTGTCTGCACTCGTCCTGTTGTTTTGGGGAGGAGGATGTTCAAGTTATTAATACAGTTAAAATTATCTTGGTGGAGCATAGCTGCAAAAGCAAACTGATGTTTGCTGTATCTGTGTCTATATACACACTGAAATTAGTGAGGCTGCTCTTGAATGAATCTGACTCCATGAGATTGAAATTTAAAGTGTCTTTCTAAATGAATTTGATTCATTTTATTTTTAAGGACAAGCAATCCTTAGGTTACAGTCATTTTCTTCTACTGTGCTGGTAACATATGTCTATATGCATAGATGAAATCTTAAGATCCTTCAACTAAGTATTAAAGATGGGGCCATCTTCTAAGCAGGTTCTTTGGATTTATTTGCTTGTTTTTCAGCCAGGGAAATAGTTAAATTCAAGTGAGATTTGTTCTTTTATTATTTATGAAGCTCTTTAATCCTTTCATTAATTCTGATGCTATGCTGAAAAAATCTGCTAGAACAAAGTGTTGTTGTAGTCCCTTGCAATTAGGTGAGTTATGTCTGCGAACGCTCCACTGCCACGGAACATAGAGACCTGATGCTGTATCTGAGTGTCCTGGTTTTGGCTGGGATGGAGTTAATTTTCTTTACTCAGTAGCTGGTACAGTGCTGTGTTCTGAATTTAGTAAAAAAGTAATGTTGGTAACACCCTGATGTTTTGGGTTTTGCTCAGTGGTGCTTGCCTTAGTTCAAGGACTTTCCAGTTTGTTATGCTCTGCCAGTGAGGAGACAAATGAGAAGCTGGTGGGGAGCAGGGCCAGGACAGCTGACCCAAACTGGCCAAAGGGATATTCCATACCATAGAACGCCATGCCCAGTGTATAAACTGGGGGCAGTTGGCCGGGAGGATTGCTGCTTGGGGATGGACTAGTCATCAGTCAGCAGCTGGTGACCAAGTGTGTTGTGCCTCACTTGTTCCTCTTGGGTTTTATCTCTTTCTCTCCTTTCCAATACTATTGTATTATTATTATTATTATTATTGTTGTTGTTGTTGTTGTTGTTGTTGTTTCAATTATTAAACTCTTCTTAATCTACAAGCTTTACCTTTTTTCTTCCCTTATCTCCTCTCCACTGGGGAGGTGGAGGGGAGGAGTGAGTGAGTGGCTGTGTGGTTCTTAGTTGCTGGCTGGATTTAAACCACAACACTGAGAAATAAAGCCATGACTATGCTGTCCTGTGTCCTGTACACCTGGAGAACATCAGTGCTTGCTGCCTCATCACCAGGCCCTGGCTCTGCCAGCCCATGCAGCAACGACAGTGTTTGTGCAGGACTGACCACCCCTCAGGACAACCCTGCAGCTCAGGGATGGTGCTGAGGGCTGTGTGCTGGCAGGAACACCGCACCAGAAATGTTCCCATGTGTCTTTGCATGTGAATAAGTGGTTCAGGTCTGGGTCACCACCACCAGCTAAATGTTGTGCTCACTGAGGCTGAACAAAATTTCAGTGTCTCTGTTGACATGCTGTGCATCCTTACTGGCCTGCGGCTGTAAACTCACTCTCTGCACAATCCTGCATGCCAAGCCCATCAGGCAGAAATATTCCAGGCTCTTATTTGCACATAAGCCCTCTTTTATTTCCAGGGCTGCTGAACTGTGTGGGTGGCAACACTTTCAGCTTCCCCAGCCGGTTGTTTCTTCTGCCCACACTGGAAACGATTAGTGTGTCCCTCTGCCTCGAGATGGATGGTCCTTACTTTGTAATTTGTGAGCCCCACCATGACGAGAGTGCGGCACAGAGCTGCTGAGGCAGTGTCCCAAAGCAGGACTCAACCACGGAGACTAAGAGGAGATCAGTTGGGCCAGTCTGGTGCTATTTAAATGCTCCTGGATTGGTTTGATCAAAAATTATTTGCAATGAAAATCAGTGGGGTTGGCCCCATCCACCTGGTGCACAAGTGCATGGATTTTAGGCTGGTGGAGCAATGACTACTGTCTGTGTGTGCATGTGTTACATATACACTTTGGTGAAGAACATACTCAAGTATGAGTATCTTGGAGGAAAAAAAATCAACAGAACTGCTCATGCATTTTTAAGAGGCTGTATATAGTGCAGCACTTGAGCTGTGTTCCATTATTTGAAAAGAGATGTTCAGAAACATCTCAGTTAAGAAGTAAGTAAGTGACAAAATGTGGTGAAGACTATAAATTGTAAACTACAAAGTAAGCCCACATCTTGCAACAAAAGCTGCTTTATTCAGACAAGGAAGTGCACTTAGGCGTAGCTTTAAATAGCATGCATCAGAAAAACTCTCAAATTCTATATAATTTCACATAATTAAATGTAGGTATTTCATCCTACTGCAATTTACTGCCTTGCCCCTTGTGCCTACAATGTTGATATTCATCATAGATTCGAGCAGTTTATTTCAGTGAGAGCTAACCCACACTTGCAGAGCCCAGATTATAATTATCCTACTCCAAAGCGCCAGTCACAGTTCCTCTGTTGCCCGTCTGAGAGCCGTCAGAGCCAGCACCAGGCAGAGAGGCATTCTCAGTGCAGCAGCTGCAGGCAGATCCCTGAGCAAGCTGTGGCTCACCCCTTTCCCATGTCTTCCTTCTGGACTCCTGTCTGCAAGACTGCTCTGTTTTCTGCCTTGTTTTGCTCCTCTTAGTCCCAGGGTAAATGCAGCTCTGCCTTTTGGCTGCTGAGATCTGGGGATGTCTGGAGAAAAACATTGTTTCAGGCAATATAAACAGGAGGAGACAGTCCTGGAAACCTTTTTGTCCTGTTAACTTCAAATCACTGAGAGCCCAATGATGATGGCTGTGAGGTGGACATATGGACCATGGGACCAGGTCTTGTTTCTCCTAGACTTGAAAACTGTTGGGGTTTGATGCAGGACCTCACAGGGCTGGGAGGTTAAGCATGAATCATAGAATCAGAGAATAGTTTGGGCTGGAAGGGACCTCTAAAGGTCATTAGTCCAACCCTCCTACCATGGGCAGGGACACCTTCCACTAAGCCAGGTTGTTTAGGGCCCCAGCCACCCTAGCCTTGAACACTTCCAGGGCTGGAGCATCTACCACCTCTCTGGAAACCTTTTCCATTGTCTCATCACCCTTAGGGTAGAGAATTGCTTCCTATTATCTAATCTAAATTTTCCCTCTTTCAGTTTAAAGTCATTCCCCTTGTCCTATCACTACATGATCTTGTAAAAAGTCCCTCTCCAGCTTTCTTGTTGTCCACTTTAGGTCATAGAGGACTGCTATAACGTCTCCCTCGAGTCTTATCTTCAGGCTGAGCAACTCCAACCCTCTCAACCTGTTTTCATAGATGTGCTCCAGCCCTTTCATCATCTTTGTGGCCCCTCTCTGGACTCACTCCAATGGGTCCATGCGTTTCCTGTGCTGGGGACCCCAGATGCAGTGCTCCAGGTGGGGTCTCACAAGAGCGGAGCAGAGGGGCAGAATCACCTCCCTCAACCGCTGGTCACGCTGCTTTGGATGCAGCTCAGGATACAGTTGGCTTTCTGGGTTGCAAGCCCACATGGAAATAAACAGGACAGTGAAAATGCCACAGGAGTACAGGGGCCCCAGCTCTGTCCCACACCTGGGAAGCGCTTCCAGGCCATGAAGGAATGCAAACCTCCACAAAGGTGGAGTGCTCAGGGATTTGAAAGGCTGTGACCGGAGTGCTGTCAGCTTGCCCAGAGCATTGCTGTCACATCAGGAGTATCTTTCATGGGCAGTAACACAGATGTGCCTGTGCCTGCAGCATCTCTTGTTTGTGTGGCTAACAGGTAGGGCCTTTGTCATGGTTCTACCCACTACAGCCTTGCACTGAGCAGGAAGGCAACACCATGCCATGGTGCTGGGAGCAGGAGCAGCTCTGCTCTGCCACAGACCTGGGAACAAAAGACTATTGTCCAGTCCAAACTGCAGTCCCTGCTGTTATGGGTGCAATTCCACTGGAATGTTGTGACACATGCAGTGAGCAAGATGAGATCCTGACCTACTCCCTCAGCCAGCAGTCCTCTCAGGCGAAAGCACAGGAACACCAGGGAACAGCTCAGGAGCTTCTCCCTCAGCGCTGTCAACATCATCACCTTAAAAACTACCTCATCACTTGCATTTCTAGTTGAAGTTTACTGTGTATTGTCAAATAATAATAAACATTCTATACTGCTATATGCCTATATTATATATACTCAGCCTAGTTTATGCCATTAGACTGACTATATTTTTTGCTGGGATGGAATCTGCATGTATTACCAAAGTTCAGCTTAATTCCTTTGCTTCACCTATCTTTGCCATTGTTGTTTTCCTTGCCTGCACTGTTGGAAAGGAAAAAATGACCAGGAGGCATCTCTGATGTTTCTTGTGGAGAACATTGCTCTGGCCAGCAATGTACTAAATCAGTTCTCTAACGTGGACTTGATGAACAGATCTCTAATTAAAAGAAGGAGAATTTCTTAATTTCTGTTGTATATACCTGAACACACAACAATCCCCCCCCCTTTTTTTTCCCCTACTTTTTTTTTCTTTTCCAAACTTTTTTTTGTTCTCTTCCTTTTACTTGTGTGAAAAAAAAAGCCCAACAAAAAACATCTGAGTGAAAAGTGCTGATTTTCTGCCAGTGTGCTACGTGCCAGAAATTCACCTAGGTAAATGTCTTGAAAAAGAGGGATTATGCTTTAGTTTGTTTGCAAAGATCTGGTTTTAGCTCCAGAGGTTTAAGGCAGGGCTTGTAGCAATGGTAGCTAAAAATACTTCCACGAAGATGTAAGATTTCTGAATTGACACAATTTCTTTTACAGAAAAACCCGTTCAAACAAAGTTCTTGATTTATTTTTTTCTCAACCCCACCTCTCAGACTTGGCCACCTTCAGTCTGCAGCACAGGTACAGCTACAGATGATGAAAAACATGCAAGAAAGTGGGATGTGGGTTAGATTGCCTGTTTAGCCATTCCTTAAGCAACACTGGCCAGGCCTTCAGGGTGGGATTACCACATCCATACATTTCTATTTTTACATCCTGCAGCAAACATGTTATTACCACTGAACTGTGCAGGGCCTGCTGAGAAATGAAACATTGGGCATCGCCTCTCACACACCAGAGGAAACCAGTGCCACCAGCCCAGCCAGGGGGGTTTGCAGCTTGTCAGCTCTGGAAGCAGTGGTGGGGATGGGATGGGATGTGATGAGGATGCTCAACCCAGGGGAGCTTGCTCATTGCTCAGTCCCAAGGGAGCCTCAGCCTGCTCCTGCCCCAGCTGCCATTCCTGGAGCAGGAAGGGTTCCAGGGTGGAAATCAGAGCTGGTTCCTTGTTTTCCATGTCCTCAAGGGAAAGCCGTAGGCTGGCTCCTGGACCCAAACCTCCTGGCACCTTTGTGGCTTTGCAGAGAGAAATAACCTTTGTCAAGCCCTTTACAAGTTTTCTATTTTGCAAGTAGTACACAGGTCAGGGGTTTGACTGCACAATTCAGCTACCAGGATTAAAGTCTCGAGTGCACTACTGAGCTTCCAAAATAATAATCATAATAAAACCCCCCAAAATTTCTTCTATTGTAGGAACATGCCCAAAGTTACAGGAAAGCCATGGATAGATGGATTTTTCATTTTGGCATATCCTGTAAGGTTAATACATTTGCTGAAAAGCCCTTTTTCAAGCAGTATTTATGCCAAGAATTCCCTTCTGAAGCTCACAAAATATCTGAAAGTATTAAAAAAATCCTTGTTCAGTACCTGTCTGGCTTCCAGTTATAATAAAGTCAGTCATGTGGCAGATATGATTGGCCTGATCTTCTGTAGCGTTTTGGGTGTGTTTACATATTTGAAGTTTTCTAATTCAGACCCCAGTGCCAGAAACATGTAGCAACCTTTTCATGCTGAAAGTTTTTGAAGCATTATTTTTCACTGTGTTCTCCCACAATCCCACTTTGTGTTTTGATATGAACTGAGAACACCAATAGATGAAAGGTAAAACTGGTTTTCCAGGCATAATTCTTACTTGCAAATGTTTGCTGGGGTGAGCTGTCCTATACAAAACATACCAGTTTTGTTCTTCAGTTCTCCTTTGGGCAAAAATCGTGAATATGGGAGTGTGGTACGAATAAACACCATGATCGGTCCCAGAGGGACATCTTCTGCAGTGGAGAGGCCGTGGCTTGGCCAGGCCAGAGGCACCTGTGCTGACTGCAATAATAATAACTGGGAATGCCTTGGTTACCTGCTTGATTTGTGGACACCTACAATGAATGGTGTTCCTGAGGAATCAGTGTTGGGATCAGCACTGTTTCACATCACTGTTGGCAGCGTGGACACTGGGATTGCGTGTAGCCTCAGCAAGTCTGCCAACAACAGCAAGCTCTGTGGTGATGTCAACTTGCTGGAGGGAAGGGATGTCATCCAGAGGGACCTTGACAGGCCTGAAAGGTGGGCCCATGTCAGCCTCATGAAGTTCAACAAGACCACGTGCAAGGTCCTGCACATGTGTAAGGCCACAAATACAGGCTGGGCAGAGAATGGATTTGGAACAGCTCTGAGAAAAAGGACTTGGGGGTGTTGCTTGACAAGAATCTTAGAATTGTTAATGTTGGGAAAGACCTCTAAGATCATTGAGTCCAACCATTAACCCAACACCAACATGCTAGCTCTAAACCATGTCTCCAGGTGCCACATCCACACATTTTTTGAACACTTTTAGTGATGGTGATTCCATCACTTCCCTGGGAAACTTGTTCCCATGTCTGGCCACCTTTTTGGTGAATAAATTTTTCCTAATGTCCAACTTAAATCTCCCCTGGCACAACTTGAGGCCATTTCCTCTTGTCCTATTGTGTGTCATTTGGGAGAGGAGACTGACCCTCACCTGGCTACAACCTCCTTTCAGGGAGTTGTAGAGAGTGAGAAGGTCACCCCGAGCCTCTTTTTCTCTAGACTAAACATCCCCAGCTCCCTCAGCCATTCCTTACAAGATGTGTACCAGACCCCCAATTCCATCGCCCTCCTCTGGACACGCTCCAGCACCTCGATATTGTTCTTGTAGTGAGGGGCCCAAAACTAAACACAGGATTTGAGGTGTGGCCTCACCACTGCTGAGTACAGGAGGACAATCAGTGCCCTGGTCCTGCTGGCCATTGCTGATACAGGGCTGGATGCTATTGGCCTTCTTGGCCACCTGAGCACACTGAAGCTCAACATGAGACACCAATGTGCAGTTGCAGCTCTAAATGCCAACTGTATCCTGGGCTGTATAAAAAGCAATGTGGCCATCAGGATGAGGGAGGTGACTCTGCTCCTCTGCTCCTCTCTGGTGAGGCCCCACCTGGAGTCCTGCATCCAGCTCTGGGGTCTCAACATAAGAAGGATATGGATTTGTTGGAATGAGTCCAGAGGAGGGCCGTGAAGATGCTCACAGGACTGGAGCACCTCTCCTATGAAAACAGTCTGAGAGATCTGTGATTGTATAGCCTGGAGAAGAGAAAGCTCTGTGGAGCATCTTCTTTATAGCAGTCTTTCTGTACCTAAAGGGGGCCTACAGGAGAGCTGGAGAGGGCCTTTTTTCAATGGCATGTAGCGATAAGACGAGAGAATGGCTTTAAACTAAGAAAGGGTGAGTTTAGATTAGATATTGGAAAGAAATTCTTTATTGTGAGGGTGGTGAAGCACTACAACAGGATGCCCAGGTAGGTGGTAGATGCCTCATCCCTGGAAGTGTTCAAGATCAGGTTGGCTGGGGCCCTGAGCAACCTGCTCTAGGTGAAGGTGTCAGTGGCTGTGGCAGGGAAATTAGAACTAGGTGATCTTCAAGGTTCCTTCCAAACCAAACCATTCTATGATTAATTGCTGTTTGATCTTCAACCAGCAAGAAAAGCTTGGCTCTATAGGAAGGGACAGTGGCTGCTGATGGGGGTAAATGAGAAGGCATCAGAGATGGGAGATTGTATATGACCTAAACACAGATGGTGACAGAGACTCAAAAAATTGCACTGGAGGGCCTGGGCCAACCATGAGCCATAAAGTCTTGTCAATGGTCTCCTCACAGTAGCAGTGGTTTGCAGAGAGCCCAGGGAAGATCATAGCACCTGGGAGACGTTAGAAGAAACAGGAGAAGCAAAACTGCAGCTCTACGTCAACTGTGAACATGGCATAGAACACCATCCCCAAACCAGCCAGCTGTTTTAAGGTAACATCTGGAATTGGACAAAGGTGATAGCGATCACTTCCTCTTTTTTTGTAGGCGAAAGGCATGGCTGGAACAGCAGCACTGGGGTGGTGCCAGCTTTTGGCAGGAGCGCTGGGGGTGTGGGTAAGTAGACACCTCGCAGCACCTACTCCGGCAGGCAGGCAAGCAGCATCTGACATGGCAGGAAGGCCTGGATAATTCTTGTTTGCTTTTCACTGGAGGAAAACAACAGGCGCTGCTCAACAGGAAACAGTAAAGGCCAGTAGTGCTGGGGAAATTTGTTTCCTTGGTGAGCCTGTACTGGTATAGCAACAATGGAAACGCCAGAGGAAAAATCAAGGAGAGAAGCTGGCAAAAACCCTTCAACAGGTAAAACAGTAAAGCAGTGACATATCATTCTTCCTGGTGAAAAACAAATATGGGTGATAAGAGTTAAAGTCATTCACATATTCTCATGAGATTGACAGGGAATAAGAGTTGAGAGAACATGCAGGGTTATGGGTCTGGAAATGTCTGAGAGCTGGACCACAGCCAGTAAGCTATGGTAGGAAAGCTCATTAGATCAGGAAGATATTGAAGTGGAAAGCTGGCAGGGCCCTGTGGCCAACAGGGGTCCAGAAAACATTTGGGAAGACAAGTCAGGGGTGACCAAGAGCATTGTATCAACAAAACATTAGCAAAGAACCTAAATGAGCTGAAGATCAGCTGGGGAGAAGCAGATGAAAGGACCAACGTCTGCGGTTTTGGAGAAATCATCTGCTGGGTTTATGAGTCACGGAGACCAAAACCAGATAGAAACAAGAACTGGGCAGGCAGAGTTATGGCCTGCTGGGTCTGGGAATGAACCACTAATTTATTTTGCATGTACTGTATTGCTGATTCCCTCCATATTTGAAGTAAAAAATAGGGGCTTTTGCACCCAGAAAAATGAGTAACACTTGTGAGTTTAATTAATACCACTTGCATCACTGCTTCCGTGAATCTGGTGGCCATCAATTTAAGTGTACGTGGGAACCTTGGGCTGTTCCCTTGCTTTCATTTCCATCTATTTACTACACTTACAGTGGGACACTGGAAGTGGTGATGAGCATTGCAAAACCTGGTTGTTTTTGCTGGATCCCACTGCTTTCAGCTCCAGCTACTTTCCTTTCCCATGAAGCCACTCACTACTGCATGCAGAACTTAATGTCCCAGAGCAACAGCTGGAGAGGTGACAGCTGTCATGCACTCATGGCCAGATGTGTGCACATGGCTTCATTTCCATCTGTAACCAAATGGGATGCAGCAAGTTACGGACTGTGGTTTTTTACAATATGCTGTGTTTGCTTGGAGCCTGGCTGAGGACAAACTTTTTCTGTCACATTCCTGAGAGTTTGGGGAAAGGCTTCTGAGGACCTTTTACAGGGTGTTACTGAAGGCCACCATGACACAGTAATGCAAGTATGTGACACTAAGTTTTTCTCAGTCACTAATAGCCTTGTGGATTGGGACGCCAGCATGACTGGTGGATCTGATGTTTTCCATTGCTCTTGATGCTCATTGACTTGCAGGGGAAGGTCCCTGATGTGCTAGTTTTTTCCTACTGTTTGTGTAGGTAGTGGCATATCACATCTTGTGATTGAAATTTCTAATAACAGCAACAACCATGGTAAGCCTGCAGTCCACTTGGGAAGACCAGTGGAAAAAGTTGTACTGGTGATCTATCTGGGTTCTGTTTCTATAGCTCTAGTAGAAAAATTCAGGATTTCACCCAGTGGACAGAACAGAAAGTCTTGCCAAAACTTCTTTTACCTAGAGAGAGAGATCAGATCTGTTTTTTTCCTAAATGAAACTTTGATGGAGTCAGTCATGAAATGTTCTTGTTTACTGCATTTCCAGAAATATAAGGCACATGGTTCCTTCCCAGAGCATTTCAAGCAGTTCATCTGAAGCGAAGTGTGGCTGCTCACCAGATGAGGTAGTTTCCTTTTCAATTGTCATTCCAAAGCAATACTAGGAATGTGGGCAAAAAATGCTATGACATGAAACTTGGACTGACTTCAAAATAAGTTCTAAATTTGTTTTCTGCATAATCACCTCTGTTTAGAGGTAGACATCTTATTTCCAAAATGCTGATGGCAGTTTGGAGACCACAATATATCTCTTCACAAATGCAGTAAGCTTCCGGCCCACATCTTCCCGGAGTCTGTCCAGTCACTTCCTTGTGCAAATCCCATCAAAGATGCCTGTAGCTCACCAAAGAACTCTGTTTTGGTTACATTTCTATAATTATACAAGAGGCACAGGATATATATCTCTCTAAGAACCCTTATTTTTTTCCATATCAAAGATACTTTTTCCCTTGTTCAGATCAAAGACACTTCTCAGTGTTAGAAGTTTCTTACATGAAGTACTAGGCTGAACAATTACAGCATGCTTGCTTGATACCTCTATCAAAGGGTACCTCGGTATGTTCATTACTTTTTACTTTGTGCTATGCTGGGTTTTTTTGTTTTCTTTTAACCCCAGAAGCACAGGAAAGCTGCCACTGGACACAACAGCACCTGTTGCTATACAGCCCTTTTCTTACTTTTGTTTTTAAAGCTTCATGAAGTGCTTGAGTACATATTCTAGAAGGTTATAACAGGTATTTAAAATTGGACCTTCTATGGGCCGCCATAGAAAATGATGTTAATTAAAAAAAGACTAATTGCCCAGCCAGGTGGATGCAGCAGGTGTGGGGAGCTCCAGGGAACTGTTTCCTATTGCATTTGTATTCCTTGGATTAATTGCCCCTATGTTCTAGAAATTGATCTGAGTGCCAGGCCATATGCACTTCAGAAGCACAAGACTGTCCTTTGCTATTTGCTAATTAGTCAGAAGGCTCTGATAACACTGGCTAAGGAAAAAAACTAAAGCAAGTGGGACTGACTGTCTTGACTGTCTTGTCGTCTTCAGTGAAACCTGCCCAGAAATACAGAGACACCAGCACCTGCAAGTGAAAGCCTCAGACTTGGGGGAGTCAGGTTGGAGCCTTTTCACTGTTTTGGGCTCCTACTGATAGGCAAGATAGCCAAAAGAGAGGGGGTGGCTTTCCCTTTCCTTCCCATGGTGTCCATGGGAACTTTTCACAAAAGACCCAGTGGGTAAAGCCCAGAGTTAAGTACAAAGTAGGGATGAAGTTAAGTGTGTTGATCCCAGAGCTGCTAAACATGCAACAAGCAGGGAGGTGTGAGGCAGGCCAGAATCTTGTGCTTCTCGAGCAGTCAGAGCAACAGAGCCAGCTGCAGGCATGCTACAGCTGCAGACAAAATGTGAGCTAAAAAGATCTACTCAAGTTTTAAGATGAGACAGACAACATCTTCCCTGCAGAGATGGGAAGCATTAGCAGTGCTGTGCAAGGCTTTGTGCATGATTTTGTTTAGAAAACTGGTTCCAGCTCTGATCAGCTGTGTTTTAATAAAAGATAAACTGAAACAGATGTGATGAAAGGCTCTAAGGGTGATCAAGGCAATGGGATGTCTATCTTCCACGTGGAGACTGAGAGTGGCTTGTTTGGCCTAATGATACAAAGAAAACAGGACCTTTATGAAAAAATCATGTGTTGAAATTACAGTGAGAGAAAATAACTATTTAGGTTAAATGGTAGTGTTAATAGTAGAAAAAAGAAATGGTGATGAAGAAAATTACGTCAGAAATTAGAAACTGTCTGCTTACCTAAGAAATGGCACCTGGCAGGAGCTTTCTAACAAAAGAAAGTGTCAAGGAGTTGGGATGGGTTCAGGAGGACCTTACTATGTGTATAGAAATGTTTAGGTGACATTGAGGATGAGTCTTCACATCCCTCAGATGCCCTTGAGCCCTTCTGGTGCAGTAATGTGGCTCCTGCTGCCCATGTAGTGCAGTCCATGTGGGGCACTGGAAGGGAAGTTGCTTATACATCCCTGAGCCTCCCCATGGATTGTAAAAGCACCAGGCTGTACATGCTGCTGGATCCATGTTACATTTCACAGAATCACAGAACCAATTAGGTCAGAAAAGACCTCGAGATCATCAAGTCCAACCTATGACCAAACACCACCTTGTCCACTAGACCATGGCACTGAGTTCCATGTCCAGTCTTTCCTAAAACATCTCCAGGGATGGTCACTACACCACCTCCGTGGGCAGCCTATTTCATTATCTTATCACCCTTTATGTAAAGAAATTGTTCCTAAGGTCCAACCTAAACGTCTCCCAGCACACATTTCATCATGCTGGGCAGCAGAATGCCTGAGTCTTTTTGTTTCTCCAGCCCTTGATTTCTGTACTGCCATTTATCACTTGCTGTAAAGCAGAGCTGGTACAGCCAGGCTGCTCAGCGGAATGCTGGGAAGATTAATGTCTGAAAGATGGTGAGGTGCTTGGATGCTGCAGTCATGAAGGTCGTGTGAGTACGTGAGGCAAGCAGGCTGGGATTTCAAAAGCATGGAGGAAACTCTGCTGAAAGCCAGTGACACCTTTATTCCTGTATCCCTGCGGAACTTCTGAAAATACTTCACTCTGATGGCAAAGAAAACACATTTATTTGCAGCTGCTCCTCTGAAATTTTAGTGGGAAGAAGGGAGTAGGGGATACACTACCGGGCCTGTGGTTGGCATGCACCGAGGAGTTCTCCCCCATTTCTGTAGTCTCCTGTTGTATATTACAGACCCTCACTCTGCCCTTTAGCATCCAATCACTTCTGCTCGGATCTTCATTCACCCATGGTCTTGCAGAGTTACTTGTGGCGCATGCCGCTCAGAAATCTGATGCCTCTTAAAAAAACCCCAAACACTAGTTTCTGTCTCCTGCCTTTTTGGAGAGCGCGTTAAAGCCTCTTCCCATTCCCATCAAAAGCAGCTGGAGCTAAAATTATTATCCTCCAGCTGTTTCCTCCCTCTGGTGGTCAGTTCCACAGTAATCAGCTGGTCTAAGTTTATCTGTACAAATTTATACTTTCATGTAAACAGGAAGAAAAAGTGACAAGATGTTTGTGTAGTTTGGATATTGTTTGCAAGACTCCTGCAAGAATCACAGACGGGCAGGAGTGGGATGGCAATTACTTCAGCCTGGTGATGGTCTTCAGGATACCACATGTTCTGCCAAACTTCTATGTGAGATCACAACTCATTTTTGGTGGTGGTTAGTATATATCAGGAAAGGAAAGCAAAAGATCAAAGCTAAATCATTTCTGAATGAAAACCAGAGCAAACATGCTGAAATGGATTTTCAGTTAGCTGAAATAGGTAGCACTACACTGCAGCACCTCTTCTCCTACCCACCCTCTTGGGCTTTCTGCTGAAGTTTCCCTCTAAGAGCTAGTTAATGATTTTTGCCTCACTTCTGATAGAAGAAAGATAGCCAACTTGTGTGGCTTTGATTCCTGCCTCATTTATCTCTGCATGTTGCATCTGTGGCTTTACTGATTATTTCTCAAAGAATAGGTTCTGCAGTGCTCTAAATGTTACCCAAGCACAAGTCTAAGGAATTAATAGACTTAGAGGATCTGGTCAATATAACAACAACAACAACAAAAAGACCAATTTCCTCCAGTCAGCGGCCTAATCAGTTTTATCACAGCTCACGCGTTATCAGCACCTGCTTTTTGATCAAGACGCCTTTGGGTCTGGGGTTTGTCACTGCAGTTTGTCTGCTTAATTCAATTACTTCTTTGATCACTTCGGAGAGAAGTACCTGTAGATTAAATTCCCATTTAGTTTTTACTGGACATAAGCAAAAAACTCACCTTTCCCTCATTTCCTGGGATAGCAGCAGCAACATGAAGTGTGTCTTTATTTGCACAGACATCAACCAGATGTCATTAATCCTACCTAAGGGCTTTCAAATGCAAGAACAAGTTGCTCTCTTTCCCCATGAAACTCAGTTATCTTCTGGGAAATACAAGAGCCCCTCTCATTCCTCCTGAAATGACACACACTCCTTCTAAAGCCTTAACTTGGACCCCACAACTCTGCTGCACTATTTTATTGCCATTGTGTCAGATATAACACAGACATGCAGTCTGGAGTGACAGAGACCAGTGGACAGATTTTATTCCTGACAGAGCTTCAGAAACATGGGTTTCCTAAAGGAGCTGCAGACTTATTTCAATAAAACTCCATAAAATGAGAGGTTTATGAGTACCCAGAGAGCAAATCACATGGAGCTGCAACAAATGGGCTGAAGAAGATACAAGCTGCTCTCAGGCACCTCGGGCTTCTTTCCCCCCCAGGGCATTTGACAGCACAAGATCTTTTTGATTCCATTTGAGGACACTTTGGACTAATTTCTGGAGGAAAGAGCTAATCGGCTCTACTTTATTCACTTCATCAGCTTCTGGGACCCTCTGAACTGGATGGCAAGAATAACAAAATTTTTTTTCAAGTCAGAATATCTGTAATGCCTCACTAATTATTTTTAATTAGTTGTGAGACTCAAGACTAACTGTATGATGTATCTCGTTGTCTTGCTTATTGTGTCATTGTCATATTGGTGGGAATGATTTTTCTAACCAATAAGGACTCTGCTGTAACACATTGATGAGTGTGGCGAAGAAATGCTTAATGAATTTGTAAAAATACAAGAAGATATAAAACAAGTTTAAAGAGCTAGCTCTTCACAGTCCATCTTCAATCTCATTTCTGGATGCCATTTTGTTTTTCCTAAGCTGTGTGAAAACAAACAAGGAAAACTAACAGGAAAGCAAGAGCACTGATTTTAGCTGTAAGAAGCATTAATCCCACCTTTTGATGCACAGTTGAATGAAGCTTTGGCTTCGTAGGGCACCTGTGTTCTGTTCAACAGCAAGGAACTGTTAATTAAGTCTCATTGAATCTCAGTCTTACATGGCAGTCCAGAGTGCCCTCACCATGCATCCAGCCCAGGTGAAGAGCTCTGTGTGCACCTCCACCCTCTCCAGCTCTTGGTTGCCCAAAACATTCCTGTACCCATTGATATCTCCTTACCCAAGGTTCCTATCTCTGCCTTCTCATATCTCTCCCCAGAGCTTCTGGTGCTTAGATAAACCCTTCCCACAGTTCCATTTGTAAGAGGCTACTGCTCTGGCCCCTTCCCAGGCCCTGAAATAACACCTGAGAAACTGGTCCATGTGGACATGTCAAAAAGCCAATATGGAAGGCTTTTTTTCTGCAGGGTTTTTTATTTCTTAGTGATAGTTTGTAAGCCTCATTTTAGCTTGACCTCAGGTAAACTCCAGAGGTGTAGGCAGGATTTGGCATGGTTGAACATAATACTTTTCTTCTACTTTCAGCTTGCAGCCCTCAACATTTCTATGGTAAGTTGCTTCTCTGTCTATTTTAGTTCATGTTTAATATAGAATATACTTAAGAAATGTGGAAGAGCATCAAGCTGTAAAATAGTCCTTAAGTGAGTCATGAGGCCCAATTAGCTCTGCTGAAAAACCAAGAGCATTTCCCAGCCCTTACCCTCTCCATGGCCACCCACATTTCTTGTGCACTGCCAGTTCCTACCTACCCTACAGTGGAAATGGAGCTGCTGAAAAATCCTGTTCTGTGAGGTGTGCTGAGGTCATAAGCATGGCCTCACCATATTTCATGTGACCCTTATGATTTAAGGGATATTACACGTTACTAAATTATTTCGTATGTGGAAGGACTTGTCAATCCACTCCTGCTCTCTAATGAACTGGGGTCACAAGTGCACATTGTTGAGTCGTGTCCAGCTTTAATCCACCAGCAACCCAAAATCCTTCTCAGCAGAGCTGCTCTCAATCCCTTCATTCCCCAGCCTGTATTGTTACTGGGGGTTGACCTGACCCAGGTGCAGCACCTTGCAGTTGGCTTTGTTGAACCTCATGAGATTCACATGGGCCCACTGCTCAAGCTTGTCCAGGTTCCTCTGGATGGGATCCCATCCTTCAGGTGTTTCAACCACACCACTCAGCTTGGTGTCATCTACAATTGTACTGAGGGTGCTCTTGATACCTTCGTCTGCATCATTAATGAAGATATTAAATAACGCTGGTCTAAGTACAGCCCCCTAAGGGACACCACCTGCCACTGATTTCCATCTGGGCATTGAGCCATTGATCACGACCCTCTGGATGTGACTGTCCAATCAATTTCTTATCCACCAAACCATCCACCCATCCAATCCATCTTTCTCCAACTTAGTGAGAAGGATGTGGTGGGGAACTGTGCCAAAGGCCTTACAGAAGTCTAGATAGATGAAACCCATAGCTCTTCCCTTGTCACTCCATCGTAGAAGGCCACCGACTTGGCCAGGCAGGACTTGCCCTTGGCGAAGCTCTGCTGATTGTCACAGATTATATCCTTGTCTTTTGTGTGCCTTAGCACAGCTTCTAGGAGGATCTCTCTGTTCCATGACCTCCCCAGGCAGAGGGGTGAGGCTGACAGGCTGGTAGTTCCCAACGTTCTCCTTTCTACCTTTTGAAACATGGGTGCAATGTTTCCCTTTCTCCAGTCACCAGGGGGTTCATCTGCCTGCCATGAATTTTTGAATATCTTGAACAGTGGCTTGGCAATTACATCAGCCTATTCCCTTGGGACTCTGGGCTGAATCTTATTAGGTCCCATAGACTTATGCATGTTCGGGTTCCTTATGTGGTCACAAACCTGACCTTCTCCTACAGTGGGAAGGACTTTGCTCCCTCAGTCCCCATCTTGCATTCCACCAACTTGAGAGGTGTGGGAAGAGAGGCTGACAGTGAACATTGAGGCAAAAAAGGCATTGAGTAAGTACCTCAGCCTTCTCCTCATCCGTGGCTGCCAGTTTTCCAGCCATGTTTATCGAGCAACACACTTTCTTTGACCTTCCTCTTCTGGTTAACAGGTAGAACTGCTTAACGTAGAAACCCTTTCTGTTATTCGTTCTGTCCCTTGCCAGGTTCAGCTCCAGCCTTGCCTTGACCTTCCTCACCCACTCTGGTAGGGCTGTCTATTACCTGGCTCAAGGAGTTATCCTCCATGCATTCCAGGATTCTTCTGGATTGCCTACAGCTCACTGTGCTAACATCCAACAGATGCTGGGGTGGTTGAAGTTCCCCAGCAGGACAAGAGCCTAATTAAGAAAGCCTATCTAAAAGAAGGCATGTATTTTTTCAAATCACTAAAATCTACATTTTATAATTAATTCCATAGAAATGCACTGTGTAACTGGTATTGTCTAAATATATAGTTTAGAAATTAATTTTATTAAAAAAAAATTGGAAAGCATGGCATAGCTAAATGAAGAGTTGAAAAACATTATTTATTCTGGAAACAACTTTTCCTGACATTTATATATATTCATGTAATTTATTATTGAGTTGTGGCAATTTAGAAGGTTGTACTTACATGGTAATAAAAGATACTTTATATTCCATTTGGAGATTTCACCGGAAAATAATACTGACACATTTATGATTTTTAGCTCCAGGTTCAAATTGTTGAAGAAATATCAAGAATATGTTTTGAACATGATTTGAATCCTCTTATCCTTTTCTTTTCCTAAGCTGTCCACCGTCTCTCCATCAGACTTCTTGATGATGTTACATAAATTATGTTAAAGGTTGTAGTGGCATTGTAAGCATTGTAACTTAGATGATTCCAAAAAAACGAGTTGCGACTCTTTTCTGTGTGTTTAAAAGATAAAGTTACAGTTACTACAGGCAGCAAGAGAGATCTATAACTTCTGCATTAACAGGAAGCTCGACAGCAGCAGAGCCTGGGTGCTTGATGGTTTAGGGAAGTTTGCTGGGATTTCAGTATGTGCTGCACAGAATCATAGCAGCTCCCTTGATATCTTAGTGCTGTCATTGCCGTCAGGAAAATCTGCCATCTTAGTAATTTTCACACTGATTTTTCTAATCCTACCTGTCATACATGAAATCCCTATTTGTGCTTGGTCTTTGCATATTAAGTGCTTTAATTAATTAATTTTGAGTTAAATATTTTTAGATTAAATCTTAAAATTAACCCATCAGCCCAGGTACAAAAATCCAGTTCCATTATCAGTGTTTTCAATTGTTCAAAGTAGTTTATTAAGAGAGTTGCACCCTTCCCAGTTAAAAATTCCCGAGTCAAAAATCACTAACTTGCCCCTTTCAAACTTCAAACCACCGGTACACCATAAGAGCTACCTTTCCTGTGTTTACTGTATACTTTTACAAGTGTTTTAAGATGTATTGGATGTATTTTAAGACCTTTTTAAAGTGTTTTCACTTGCATTCTGATTCCAAGGCCAAAAACCCCAGTTCTAATAGCCAGCAGCTATTTTTAGCCACAAAGCCATTACTCTGCAGGCAAGCTCCACGGCAACCTGAATACCTGAATTTTAATGAAGGCATTGTAGCTCCCTTATCTCAACGAATATCACCCCCCCCACCCCCCCGACAACGATGAGCCATTGGTGGACGGAGATGATCTATCAAAGGGACAGAACCAATCACTTTAAACTGAAGGGGCGGGCTGTGGGCCAACTGGGGGCGGAGCAAAGACACTATAAAAAGAACAAAGCAGAGAGGCGGGGCCTCTTCTTCCTCTAACTCTCTGCAGGCTAGCTGTAGTAGACGTCGGTGCTGGGCATTCAAAGCCTTACTCCTTTTAAGGGGCCTTTAGTAATTTTTTTTAAAGTCAGCCCAGCACTGCAAGTTCTTTTTCTCTACCTGAGGTCTAGTGCTGTCTCAGCCAGAAGATCTCAAATCCCTGCACTCCTGGGGCATACCATCTACCGAGCCGTAGGATCCCAAATTTTTATATTTCTCTAATTTCTGTAATTTTTCAATTTTTCTGTTTTCAATAAATTAATCTTTTTAAGAGTTGTCTCATTTCTCACACTACCCCTAGTGTTTACTATCAGTAAAAATCAGTAAAAAGTAGGTTTGCTGTGGGAGATTTCTCTGTGGTTATATGCTGTAAGTATGATGGAAATGGAGCATGTTTTTCCCCCTGTCCCCACTCCCTGTCCTTCATGTAGTGTCTCCTGTTCCAGGTCTCAAAGGAGGAGCCAGGATTTGGCACCTCCCTGTCCATGGGAGGGATGCTGCAAGTGTCCCCTCCAGAGCTGCCTTTCTGGGAGGTGTTTATCCCACTCACTGAACATTTACACACCTGGTCTTCATGAGTTAGGACAAAGACTCACTACCCTACTGAACTCACTACCCTACTGAAATTGGTGGACTATTTATTGCATTTAATTTTGATAACGGTTTTTGTGGCTAATTAACCCATTACTTTTTGTTTCATTTCTGTGTCTAAATAAAAGAAGATTGTAGACATCAGTAGATGTTTTGGGGAGTTGCCACTGTTTTGGGCACTGAGGGATAAATCAAAACATCTGGCTGGGCTGGTGTTCTGAGGGGCTGCTGCATGACTGAGTATTTTTCAGGATGAAAAAAGTGATAGAGGACATGGCAAAGTATTGTATGCATGCATCGCTGTGATTACCGTGGTAGCAGTGTCACCCAGGGCTGAAGGCCTGGCCCCAGGGGAGATAGTCAGTGCTTTAGGTTTAACTGTGAGGATGTCGGTTCAGGATTGAGATATGTGTTTGTATAGTGTCACAAAGGGAATCAGACCGGTAGGTAATCTCTGCTGAGTGTCTCAAAGCCATCTTTACAAATCAAGGACCATTCCAAATCAATGTAGATTTCAAACCAAATTCAGTCCAATTTTTCCCCTTCTCTAAACAGGAAAAGAATACCTGAAGTAAGTGTGTTATAAAATCAGTGCTGGCAGCATTGTGTTGAAAGGAAAAAAATCCCATTAATTCCTATTTAACAATCATGACTACATTGTTGCAAAATGGAAATGTCATAACCATGTTGGTGTATTTACTAGAATATGGTGTGCAATTTATCTGTGGCATGAATGAAATAAAAACCCCTTATAGGTAGATACCATCAGCACACACCTTGTTTGCTGCTTTTAGTCAAAGCAGAGCTATTGGCTGTTTAGGAAGGTCTTTATGGAGCCAAATGCCAGAGATCATGGCTATTTACCCAGCTGTCACTCTTATAGCTGCACACACACTCAACTGCTGTAGCACTTGTTGTATGTTCCTCTTGCTTGTAAATGTGTTCCTCTTGGTGGTATTTTCATGTGCAATCTGGGACACAGCAGGCTTCTAAATTTTGATTACATTTATGGGCATTTTACTGCTGTCAGAATGGTACTCCAGAAACACCCTTTCTTTCCCCTGATAATTTCATTGTGCTTATGTTTCTTGCTGGCACCTTTAATTTCAATTTTTTCTTCAGCTATAGAAGTGCTTCATGTGTTTGCTTGAAAATCTACTCAAAGATACCACTACTGCTTAGTTCAATGTATACCAACCAAACATTCCTATAAAACCAAGATTTAATTCTGGGTCTGGTGAACCTTAAAAGTACATTTTATTAACACAGTCCAGACAGCCAACTGATATTAAAAATCTCCATCTGAGGAAACGTTGACTGCATCCCTGTCCCTGGGACTGCAATGGGCTGCACTTTGGGGTGGTAAAGAGGGATGAGTTTGAAACCAAGCTGAGACACAGAGCTTGTACAGCATTTCCCCAGTCCCAAAGGATGCAGGGACACCTGTCCAACATCCCTGCCTGTGGCTCCAAAGTGGAGCCAGTCTCATTGGGCTCAGCCCAGAGCTGCTACTGCTCCTCAGAGCACAGCTGTACCATGGTGTGATGGGAAAGGGGGAGTTCAGCAAAACGTGAGGGGATGGCTCTCAGCACAGCTCTCTCTCAAGACAATTATTTGCAAAGTGTCTACATAACACCCCATCTCTCTCATTCGAATCCCTGCTTTACTTTCAATTGCAGCCTGGAGTATTGTGAACATGTAGTTAGGGAAAAAATGGTTTTAATCAGGAAATTCTGAGAAAGTGCTCATTAGTATAAATATCTGGATCTGGGTAGTTATTTAATCCATTACAGGAAAATTAGGCATTCTCATTCTCACAGTTTTGTTGGGCGAGAAACACCAGGCTCAGAAGGGTCTCAGCAGCTCCTCATTAGTACATCTCTGTCCAGGAGCAATCTGTGTTACCCAGTGAAGCCTTCACTCCTTCAGTAAAAGCTGCCTTTCCTAAAACCATGGAGAATCGCAACTCTGTTCCTGTGTGTGCATCGTGCAGCTGTAGCTGAGGGGCAGTGGCTGTCAGCACAGGCTGCAGTGGGAGAGAACAGAGAGGCATTTAGAGATCTGTGAAATACATGTAAAGGGCTGTAGTGCTCTGGTTAAATTTAACTTCCCTGTTGCACTACAATCAACAACCCCACTCTGTACGGCATCGGTTAAACTAGGGAATGAGTTCCCCTTTGGAAGTGGCAAGCAAATCAGAAAAGTGCTGTCCCACACACACAGTCCCATCACAGCTCCAGTGAGTTGTTAATGGATGGCAGAACAAAGGGCTGGCTGTGTCACTGCTCAAAAAAGGAAAGAGAGAGAAACCAAATGTGTCAGAGGGCACATTTTCTTGGCAAAATGATTAAAGGCTCAGACCTAAAAATAATAAATCATGGCTATATGTGTATAAATAATAAAATTAATCAGCACTATCTGCAAAGTGCTTGTAAAAGTGCCAGAGGATAAACTCAGAACTTTACCAAAGCTGGTGCCAAATGTGTTAACACCTCTGAAAGGTGAAGGAAGTTTTATGGCAGCAGGGCCCAGGAGCCAGGGTACCTGGGTGGAGATGTGGGTGCCTGAGGGCAGGTGCCCCCTCCTTGCCTGTGCTCAGTGTGCAGCACAGGCTATCATCTCCAGCCACAGCAAGAGCAGCAAGTGGGCAAAGGGGAAACACCAAAGCACCCAAAATGTCTGCTCTGCCCTGTCCTAGGTGTCTGTGCAGGCTACAGGGTGATTCGCTGCACAGCTGCAGGATGTTTACAGTAAGCTGAGTCACCCTTCAAGCTCCATCTCTAACGGGATTTCAATCACCTACTTCACTAGAAAGCACTTCAAATTTAGGTGTCTTAACCTTGAATTGCTTCCTGGCCTAAGTATTCCCTGTAGGAGAAACACCATCTTCTTGCAAGTGAGCTTTTATTCCCAATCTCTTTAAAATTCCTTTGAGTTCAGGCAGGGGTGAAACCAAATAGCAATTAAATAAAGCCCAACAGGAAGAAAAATCGTCATGAACAATGACTTCTAATAACAGCCTGTAACCAAATAATTTAGCCTGTTTGAGCAGAGCAGTTCCTTTAAAACTTTCCGGTGTGGCTGATAAAGGCTCATTTTGCAAGAAGAGAGAACAGAAGGAAAGGAGCCTTTAAACATTTTGAAAAAGGCCAGTGAGGGTTTCTAAGCTGCTGTAAAATGTGAGGTTAGAAGAATGGAGTGGTGGTTTTCAGACTACAAGGAGAAGGCTACAAGGAGAAAACAAAGTACTGGATTTCCACAAACACTGGACACCTGCACTGATTTTGCCTGGAATGGCACCACTGGAGAATTTGCATCTCTCCAGGGCTGTTGTTTCTATGCCACATGAATTCTGGTGGAGAGTGGGTAACTTTCATGCTTTTATGTAGGCTGCTGGCAGATTACTGCAAGTGAGAATTACCAGTGCTGTGGTGTAGAGTGGGTTAAGTAACTCCACAGCATCCCTTCTGCTGGAGAAACACGTCCATCAGTCATATGGAATTGGGACAATTTCTGGCTTCTGCTACCTGCACATTAGGTGTCCATTTTCTTCTTCATTGCCTGTTTAGGGTCCTTAAACACACAAGTCATAGTCCCAGCCACATATAACAATGATGAGTGTTTCTGAAGAGCTTATACTGGAATTGCACACAGGACACAGCAAGAGCAGAAACATGGGAGGAAGGGTGAGGAGCATTGAGGTTAAGGCAATAAGATCGTGCAGTTACCTGGTTTGGACAGGTGTAGGAAGGGCCTTTCTCTCTTCCCTTCTGAAAGCAGTGACTGCTGCTGTGATTAATCCCATCAATGGAGACTTCCTCCTCTGCTTGTGACCGACAGCTCACCTCCCCACAGCACCTCATGCCACCTTCAGAAGCTCTCACACCTCTCTGGATTTGTAGTTCTGTGCCATGAAGGTACCTATTTCACCTGAATCACCTGAGCAGTGGAGCTGATGCAAATGACTAGTCCTGCCCAGCACTGAGCAGCATGTCTTGCACCTGCCTTTAACTCCATTTTTATGAGACATCTTCACTATAACTTTCTGATTTAGGTACACCCCAAATTACTTTTTCTTTGCTAAGCCTTGTCTTATAACTATTTTTTTTCCAGATGGAAGAATCTGCATCCCAAAGAATAGTGAAACTCCAGGGCTGCATGTTAGCTCTGCTTACAGCCAGTGAAACACAGCTCTCCCAGGACAGCTGGGTGCAACTGTTCCTGTCCCTGGCTGCTGGGGACCTTGGCACGCTGGCTCAGCACCGCTGCGCAGCACAGCACGGCAGGAGGCAACAGTGGCATTTCCTGTGGCATAATTTCAAATACCTGCCTGGCAAACCCCAGCTGTATTGGTTTGCCACAGCCTGGTTTTGGGTAGCAGGGAGCCACTGAGATGGCTCCTGTGAGGAAGCTGCTGGAAGTTTCCCACCATGCCCGGCAGGGTCAGTGGCTGATGGCTCTGTAGATGGACATGCTGCTGGCCAAAACTGGGCCAATGAGAGAGGCTGGTAACGCCTCTGTGATGACATATTTAAGAAGAAAATCAAAACAAAGTTACAAGATTTTGAATTGTAGCCAGAGAAGAGGAGGAGGTGAGAACATGTGAGGGAAAACAACATGGAGACACCGAGGTCAGTGGAGAAGGAGGGGGAGGAGGTGCTCCAGGTGCCAGAGCTGAGGTTCCTCTGCAGGCCGTGGTGCCGACCATGGTGAAGCCGCTGTGCCCCTGCAGCCCGTGGGGATCCACGGGGGATGCAGAGATCCACCCGCAGCCCGTGGGGGAGGTGCCCGTGCCGGAGCGGGTGGATGCCTGGAGGAGGCTGTGATCCCGTGGGAGACCCGGTGGAGAGAGAGGGCCCTGCTTCCAGGCGGGAGCAGCCTGTCCTTGGAGGGCTGCGCCCCGTGGGAAGAGAGAGCCCCGGCGCAGCAGTTTGGGAGGGCTGCGGGCCCGTGGGAGGGGCTCAGGCTGCAGCAGGGGCGGTGGGGCTGCTGCTCCTGAGAGCGGGCCCACGCCGGGGAAGTTCAGGAGAACTGTCTCCCGTGGGAGGGACCCACGGCCTCACAGGGGAAGACTCCTCTCCCGGAGGAGCAGCGGGAGGAAATCTCGGGGATGGACTGACCAAACCCCCAGGCCGTGTCTCCCTGCGCTGTCGGTGGGAAGGAGGGAGGGGCTGGGGGGGGAAGGTGTTCTAAGGGCTTATTTTACTTCTCATTATGCTCCTCTGATTCTGTTAGCAATAAATTCACTTCACAACTTAAGTTGAACCTGTTTCACCCTTGTTGTCTTCTGGTCCTTATCTCACTCATGAAGTGTTCATGAATTTTTTTTTCTTTTTCCCTCCTCTGCCCAGCTGTGGCAGGTGAGGGTGAGCGAGTGGCTCTGGTGGGTGCGTGGCACTGGGCCAGTGTCAAACCACGACACCAGCCTAAGGCACCCCTCTGGACAGAGCTCCACTGTGGTGGTCCTCCCCCCTCACCATCGCTTCTGTAGTGCTCCGGGTGCAATGGCTCCCCTTCACTGCCTGACCTCACATCCCTCACTGTAGGAGAAAACCCAGACAAAAATATCACCTTGTTCGTACATAATAAAAAAGTCATTTTCACCCCAAACCAGGACTAGTTTTTCTCTGAAGCTGGCTTGTTCTCAATGGAAAATGGGCCTGATACTGCTTTAACAAAATGTGCAGAAGTGAACCCATTTGTTTATACTGAGCTAGGAAAATCCCTTCACTTTGCTGTAGTTACAAATGTTTTTCACACTACTGTTCAGGACTTCTGCTTTTTATGCCTGGCCTAAAAGACTGCTCTCTCCAGCCATCGAGGACTTATTAACCCCATTTATGGGAAAGGGTTGTGCACTGACTCAGAGGGAAGAATGACACTTATTGAATCACCAGCACCAGCATCCCATGGGTTTTCCTTGGAGGCCTCTCAGCTAAATATTAGCTAGGAAAACACAGGGCCGTAGGGACTGCTGCCCCAACTGCAGCCAGCGGCTCACCTATCGTCGTTCTGTCTACACAGACATGCCTGTAACCCATGGAGCCCAGCTCTGCCTTGGCACGGCGTCAGGCACCGCAGCTTTGCATCCAAAGCTTGCGTCTCACTGCATATTAATTCTTTCCAAGCAGTGGATGATGTTCTGTCCTCAGCAGCAGCCGGCCTCTTGTTTTCTGACAGCAAATTAGGATGCTTTCAGGCAGAACCCTCTGATCCTCCCCCACCCCAGCTCTGGCTCTGGCAGGGACAGGGGGGTGCAGCAGCAGCAAACAGAGCTTCCCTGCACCTCGCATCCTGGGCTTTTCCCTTTGGGTGTGATGCTCCCCAAAACTGTCTTTCCAGCACAGGCTTTGGTGTGGCACCCCACCATTCCTCTCCCTCTCCATCCTTGCTCCCCTCTTCTGAGGAAGTAAGGTATGGCATTGCAGGGTCAGGGAAGAAGAGGAGGACAGCTCGAGAGAGCAAAGTCCTGCAGGCAAAGCTGGGCCTCTGGGCATCTGGGGCCTCAGAAGGCATGACTGGTTGTGCTGGAGAAGTCATTCGTGCACTGAACTGGTTTCATGCCTGATTGATCTGTGCAAGTCATGACCAAGAGAAGATCATGGTGTGTTTCTGAGTCTGTTACATCTTCACTTTTTTCTGAATTGCCAGGAATTGGGGTGGTCAGTCTGGCTCAGAGTTCAACCTCTGACTCAGGTCTGGAGTAAGTAAGAGACAATTTCATGTGGAAACAAGCCCTTTACACCCTCAGAATGGGTAAAGGAAGGCTGGCTAGAAGCACAAGTAGGTGCCAAAATAGATATCTATCAATAATTGTAATGAGATGATAACATTATGCTTAACAAAAATGGTGTTATGTTTGTGCTCTAAAGAATGTTGTTGCCTTGAATTTTTAAAGTGAGAAGGTTCTTCTTTTAAAAAAAGGTCCTCTTTTCTATGGACTTAAGTGTGTCTAGAAGTTTGTTATTTTCTGCTGTGTAATAAAATGGCCTGTATTTGTTATTCTTCTGTTGCAAGGATGCCTTTTTAAAATTTCCAAGAATGCTGAAAAGGTTTGATGCAGAGGATATTTCAAGTAGTCTGGATACATCCATTACAATCTGTTATGTAGACTTTGCATTTGCTGTTTCACCTGAATGTGTTCTAAAGTACTGATAGCAGTATAAAAGATACTCAGATAAAACAGTACTCTTTCTCTGCCTGTGTGTGATGACAAAAGAGAAATGGAGAAAAGCCATCAATCGCCACACTTAGCAGGTGTGAAACCTGCTCCGATCTTTGCTTAGATCCCAGTTACACCCCAAATCAGGTCAAAATACCACCAAGAACACAAATCAGGAGTGCAGGAGTCTGTGGGGCTGAAGGGTGTCATACTCCCTTCAGCCAGCAATGAATCAATTCAGCAGCATCTGAAAACCTCAGCGGGAGATTTCAATGTGTGGTCAATAAAAGCTTGATCCAAGCCAAGGTCCCTGATGGAGCTACTATTCCCTTTGTATGCTGTAAGAGTCTTTGAACCTGGTTCCTGTTATGTCACCCTATTTCTGGCCAGGTCAGACACTTCATGGCTGCCCCCTTCCAAATGGAGTTTATCCCGACTGAGCAGTTTCATACGCAGAAATGATGGTCATTCTTCCTTTGCTTTACAAGCCACTGCATAGTACTGGCGATACCAAATGACTTTCCAGTGCAGCTCAAACCTGGACACACTTCAGTGGTGTGTGAGGCCCCTTAAGTACTCTCTCTTACCAGGTCCCATTCTTAGATATAAACAAATTTGTTGAATTTTAACCATTTTTTCTGACATTTTCCATCCTGGGCATTGGCCTCAAGACTTTAGACTTTTTCTTTTTCCTATTTTTATAGGAAGGTGCTGGAAAAACTGGAAATTTCCATCATTTTTATATGATTCCTGGGCAGTCATTTCCAGGCAGGAGGCTAGAGAAAAATATACTGATTTACTGGGGTGAAATCTTACGCTCTTTCCCCTGAGTGAATGCTGTAGTTTTGGGATGGTGGCAGTGGTACAGGCTGAGTGAGAGGCAGTACAGGAGGGCCAAGAGGGAGACAGAGGCTGGAAGGAGGAAGAGGGATGAGTTCAATAGAAGAGGGCCATATGGACCAAGGTTTAAGCACCTTGGCAAACGCTGGTCTCATGGACCCTATGAGGCTGGGGAACACACACTTGTGTTTTTCTAGAAGGACCAGGTCCATTTGTGCTGCAGAATTCCTTGCCATCTGCATTTTACAGCCTTTTCTCCCTATCCCAGCTTTGAATAGTATATTCATAGATGCTAAGCTCTCTCAAGCCAATAGCAGTATTTTCATTGATTTAACATAGCCAAGGTTTCAAGCCCGTCCCAAAATTTAAAAAAGTGATGATTTTGTCTCAGTTCAACAGGGGCTAAACCATAGAATTGGGAATATTCCTCTCCCAGTCTTGCTCAGGACTGAAGGATTCAGCATATGTTGTGTAAAGTTTAAATCAGACGAATATTATTAAAAAGCCCTGTTGTGTTGGCTGTTGCGTAGAATGATAACAAGTTTTGGTTATGTAAACCAGGATAATAGAGGGTTTGTCCTTGGCTTCACAAGTCTTACGTGCCTGTGGTCATGTTTGCAAATGTCTGTCACAGGTGATCAAGCAATAGATGTTTAACAGGGCAAACTTTCATTGTGCTGAGAAGCAAAATAGCAGTTTCAGGTCTTGAAGGTTAAGGAAAAGCTGTTCACCAAGAAGTCCTGGTTGTGTTATGTTCTCTCTTTGCTGACTTTTTTGTTTTGTTTTTCTGTTTTATGTTTCTCCAAAGTACCAAGGTCTGGCTGCTGGGCTGGATTCATGAATCCACTGAGACTGTGCAGCAAATCTCATTGGTTTGCTGCCTGACTGAGGCATTTCTTGACTTTTTATTACACAAAGCTGACAGGCCATCTTATCTCCTGGCCACCTCAACTCCCGGCCATCTCTTCAGCACATTGTCAGGGATCTTGATGTGATTTTCTATCTGTTTAGTATAACACAGTATACTAACATAGGTATAACATAGTTTCTTTTATGAACTGATCTTTTTTTGTGGTCATTTTTTTCCCTTTTTAGAGGTCTTGTCTATCATAGACTTCAAGACCTTTCCCACTTTCTGCATTCATTTTACTTGCAATTTCTTGAAGAAGGAAATAAATTAGTTGAAGTTTCCAGATTTAATGAAGATGCTTGGGTAATTTGTGATGACTTGGGTGTACCGGAGATCACACTAAAGACTCATTTGGATATACTTTCAATGAAAGTGTCCAAGTAAAAAGGACTCAGGCCAGTAGGGAAGGGTTGCCTAAGCAGGTAAGAACAGCTGTACTGGGTCTTATTCCTTTTTCAGTCAGGAGCCCCTGCTGGAGGCAGGATGCTGCCCCATACAGCCCCTTGGCTTGGCCCAGTAGGACCAAGCCCATGTGTGCTTTAGCTCAACATACTGCAGAACAGACTTCTGCTGCTGAACGAACTAATGTGTGAAGAAATATTTTCATTTATTTAGCTTCAGCCCGCCCCTTTCTCTTCTCAGCTGATGCCCCTCAGTTTATGTACTGGAAGAGATTGTGAAAAATTTATCAAGTATGGGAAAAAATAATCAGCAAATGTTGTGAATGTTTAAACATAAAAGAGTTAACATTCTGTTCTACTAAATATTTGATAACAATATCCGTTTCAGCAACATTCCCAGAAGCACGAACACATCTTAAGAATGCTCTGATTTCAAGAAATCATTGAGATGACTTCTACCACAGACACACACCTTGGTTATTTTGCTTACGGTCAGTGCCTGTTGAACCTCAGTGTGCCTGTGGGCTGGGGGCCTGCAGGCAGCAAATCCCCTTGGCTGTTGTTTGAGCCTTTCCCTTTGCTTCATCACATCTCCTGATGAAATGCAGTGTGTGCAAAGGGGATATTAGACACAGCAATTTAGTATTTATTGTATAAAATGACCATGAGCTCACATTGAATGTATTATTTTGTTCAGTTTAAAGTGGTATTTTACATTATATTCCTTACATGTAATGGAACATTACACTGTTGTACAGGTCTGCCTATTTTCCTTTCTCTGTACAGGCTGCTCACTCTGGGAAAGTGATCTGGGAAATGTAACTAAAGGTTAAGCAGGTCATTTCTGCATTATGTAACTACCATAGATTAGTCCTTCTTAATTTATTCAAAAGTAAGTCTCCATTACTTTCCTGTCATTAATAAATACTGATGGGTACTATTTGGCTAAATAAGTAATTATGACAACCTATTTCACTTTGAAAAGAATCTAAAACTGCCCTGGCTAATCTCTCATCAGCTAATAAGTACTAGCCAGCTGTGTTTGTCAGTGTCTTAAGTAAGACAAGGATAGGGGCACTTCAGATTTAATGCAGTGCATTTCTATTATTTTGGTTTAATTACTAAGTTCCTATGCAAATGGTTTCATCAGTTGGTAAGGGGAATGCTTATTTTTCTACGTTGTCATTTCCAGTAAGGTCAGTTGTCCAGGGGACCTGGTTTCAGGGAATTTAGATGTGTGGGGCAAGGTTCCTGCATGCTGCAACAGTGAAGAAAGAGGGAGAGACAGAAATTTGTCTCTGCTCAGTTACTGATCTTCCAGGGTCTTTGTGTGAACTGTGTCAATCCACACAGCTCAAGAGATGCACGTGTACATGAGTTTTGGGAACATAGGTGCATTACACTGGGGTATGTCAATATGGGATCTCAGTGCATGGCAGCTGCTCTCTGGCACCTGTGCATATTTTGCTCTGCCTTTAGCATAGAATAGCTGACTCAGCTTTACTGGGAAAAAAAATGGGGACCAACTTATGTGAAGTATCTTGGCATATATTCCCCTTCATGCCCTTATCTCGATAGTATTCCATCTGCCCTGGATAAGCTGAAATTGCCAAAGAATCTTGAAAAATTAAAGAATTTGTCTAATAAAACCAAGAAAATTAATAATCTTGCTAGGTACTTGTTCTCACTAAGAAATTCTGAAAAAAAATATTTTCAATACACTTGTTCTGATTCCAATTGGAGACTTCCTTGGATTGGAACAGAGCAGAGTTCTAGTGTTCAGTGTGCAGCAGTTCAGCTCTTGGGAAATGCCATTTCTCAACTTGGCTGCTGTTTTCAAGAAATAAAAAATTCACCTGCTATTTCAAGAAGTAAAGTAAATATGTATCTTTACTGTTTTCACAGTGCAAGCATTCATTTAATAGCATCAAAAAAAGAAAAAAAAAAGAAAAAAGAAAAAAGAAAACCCAGACAACACCACCTTCCCACTAAAAAATTCGTATTTAAATTAAAACCAGCATAATTTGTGCAAGTTGTCTTCCCAGTCTTTCTGTGCTTAAATAAAATTTTAAAGGTTTCAAAAAATATAACATTTTTCAACATTTTCTGCCATGGGCAAAGACTCCCTAGGGAATGTGTTTTGTGTTTCATTCAGTGCAAAATGATATTCTACTTCAGGAATGTTTTTTGTAAATAGGGAGGGCTTTACTGTGAGTCGTTAGCCAAATTAAATTTCTGTTAGAAGAATGAGTTGTAGGGGTAATGTCCATTGTAATTTAGGATCAGGTTACTTGAAACTTTGTTCTCACCAACATATAATCAAATAAGAGATTCTTTGACTTGCTGGAAAGATGAGGCTTTTGTAGAATGAAACAGACCTCAGATTATTTGGTTGGTTTTAGCATGATAGGATTTAAAATAAGTGTCCAGAGAGAAAACAGGGAGGAACGATTCCCTCTTTTTATTCCTTGTATCTGTCCCCATGGTGGGCTCCAGCGAGAGGTAATAAGAGCAATTTCATGTAAAGTCCTGACCAACCCCTATCAAACCACAGTGAATCATGCTCAGTGAAATACATTTTGGGATATTTTTGCTGCCAAACATTAGCAAGTATTTACATTTGCCTTTTTTTTTTTTCTTCAGAATGTTAGCCAGACTTAGGGCAGCTTTTCTTGGACATACCATTCCTACCTGGTGTTAGTGCAGTCTTTCTGCCAAATTTCAAGCCTTTGATACAAGGATGGGAGGCAAAGCTGCAGCTTTTCAATGAAGGAACAGATTTTCACAGATAATTCAGATTTAGGTACTATTTTCAAGACATATATTACAAGCAACCTTCAGTGTTTTTCAAATCTTTTTTATTGGATTCAACCACAACTTTTAAATTATCCTTTTAGTGCTTAATTGTATACATCTGCATTTGAATACATATGTACTTATATCTGTTCCAATGTCATTTTTCAGTTTTGGGGGAAACTAAACTTGATTACAAGTGTTTTATTTTGTTCCCTGTACATTTTAAAAGGCAGTGCACGTAGTTCTGCACGTAGTGAGGTGACAGACATATTGTTACAGACATAAGCTATCTTCAAGTGAGTATGAAGGAAACCATTGTCTTCACTGTCAATACAGTGTTGAGATTGATTGTATTTTAATTTGATGTTTGCCATATTCATGTCTCTTAAAAAGCACTAAATAACAAACCAGGAGAGAAAGAAAAACAAATCCCTGACTTCTTGCCTTGCCATAATAGAGCTGGAGTTATTTCAGGAACAAGCTGGATTGGTTTTGCCTGGGACTTAAAAATATGTGAGAGACCGTGGTTTCCAGAAAATAATCAAATTGAATGAAATGCCAGCATTGGAAAATAGACCCTTTCCAGATGCTGGGTTGTTTTTTACTGGGTTACTCTGGTTCTGACCTCAGGAACATGGTGTTCCACCGACTGTGATAGCTCCTCCTGTGGTTAATCACAAATCCACACCTCCCAGGTTAAAAAAAGCTATGGAGGCTGAGGAAAATTAATTCCTGAGAGAAGTATGTTTGTTAGGAAAGCACAATATAGTAAAGCAGAGCATTCGCATCATCAGCAGCCATTTCTGACGTTGTTTTCCTCTGGGAAGAGCTGATAATGGTGTATCAGCAGCACCAGGACCAGAGCACTGTCTTCTACCTCCAGTGACTGTGAAGGACAAACTCAGGATGACTAACAGCAGCATAGGGTGGCCTTTTCAACTCGTAATAAGGTTCTTGATAAGCTCTTAACAAAAATAGTGGAAGCTCATCCCTTGAGCTTCATTAGCATTGACTGAGTGCTAAATACTTTGCTTCAGCAAGTTCTCCTCAATTTTTCCTAATTATATAGGAAGATCCTGGGCTTGGGCTCTCCTTCCTTCTCCCAGTGTGGGTAAAATGCTGCTGACAGGAAAAATGGTGGTGCTCTACCTGGAGGTTTTGGAGGTCACGTGTTTTGCAGACCTGAGGATAGAGGTCTTGTTCCACAGACTCTGCCATTGTCTTGTCCCAGCTGACAGCCACCTGATGTGTGCTGGCTGCCTCCTTTCATCATGGGTGTGGTGGTGTTAGCAAAAAGGGGAACCTGTGCACAGCAGAGTCTGCCAACACAGATAGCCATGACATGGGCAATGGCATTGCATTATGCATCTGGGATAACGCATTTGTTTGCTGAATGCATCAAAAACAGTATGGTAGGTCATGCACTCTTTTTGTTCCATGGAAACATAAGCCCACTCATTTTATGAGATCAGCTGTGCTACCTCTCAAAGTAAACTTAAAAGATGCATTCAGATTATCAACCTTTTGGACCCGGGAAACCTGATGCTGACATGCCTTCATCTTGTTGTGATACTCAGGACAGCCAGTCATGAGTCTGGATCCCATTTTAATAAGCAATTTACAAATATAGAATAAAGAGCTTCTTAGTATGAGGCAATGGATGCAGACTGAGCAGGAGTGAGGAAGTATGGCTTAGCTTTGTAAGCAATCATAAAAGCATTGCCACTTTTTTTTGTTTTTTGTTGGAAAAGACAGCTTAAGGAGGGATTTGAAGGATGATAGTGAAGTAACTATCGATCTGCACTCTAATTACAAGAATGCAACATGAAACCACAGTACTGCTTCATTCTAGTGGTTTGAGTTGTCCAGTCTTTGGGAAAGGATTTTGTTTTGTCCAGAGCTTTCCTAAAGTCAGAGACTGTGTTCCAGACATCATGGTTAGCAATCAGTGTTTCAACAGAGGGATTGCTGATGTTAGAGGGCTGCTTTGTGATAAAAACTGGTTCATCTTTTGCTTATGCAGTGGTTGATGACTGACTCTGTAATAATCCAGGGTTTCAACCTGGCTCAAAGCCCATTGACTGCAGCAGCTTGGAGTTAGACCCTGAGTCTGTTCTCAGGAGTAGCATGTGAAAAGTGTGAAAGATAAAAGGGTAGTAAGATAAGGCAGTCCATTTCTCAGGGTAGTTTTTTAATGAATAAACACTGAGTTCATAAGAATCTGAAGGGAAAAAAAGTTCAAATCTTCCTTTGATGGGGAAGGCAAAATTTTGGGGAAGAAAAAGGGTTTTCATGGGAAAGACAGGACATCAAAGCAGGAAAATGGTCAGGATTTTTTTTTCCCCTTTTAAGACTGGTTCTTTATTTTTTTCTATAACCTTGGGCTTTCTTCATTTGTTGTTATTGTTGTTGTTGCTTTTTTTTTAATCACATGGCATGCACATGGGTTGGTTTCACTGGAAAAAAAATCAGAAAAAAAAGAAATTATTTAGGCTTACTGGTTTACAGAAGGCAGTAAAAAATGTCTAAACACTAAATATGCCAATAATAGCAGTAACAGAATGAAATGTCCAACAGAATACTCCAAATTCTGCTTACATATCCCACATCACCAAGTTTACCAAGCTGTCACAAAACAAATTGTGCCTTGGTAATTTACTGCAAGCAATAACAATGTCCTGCAGGGAACCTTGTGGTGTACCAGGCAGTGTTGCAGATTTGAGACTACCTGGTTCATGTCTGGTGCATTTGTAGACTTCTTGAACACAGCTATTCCATGAGCTCATTTTTTAAGAAGAGAAATTTATTTTTAATTGTTGCAAATATTAAGGGCATGGTTTTTTTACAAAATGAAGTATTGTGAGGCTGTGGGGATTGCCTTGTTGCAACATGAGCTTTTATTCTGAATTGAAGCCACTTTAGAACAGTCAGTACAGATTTGACCTGCATAATAAAAGTAAGTGGGAGGAACGTATCTTCTCTCTTTGATTGCAAGAGATTTTATACTCTGTATTAAGAGTCCTGCCTCTTTATGCTTAGGGCGGGTTTGCATCCTGACTGATAGAATTTGGAGCTCTCATTGCTGTTCTGTGAGTCTGCCTGAGCCTGGCCCACTGAGACTCCATCTGGGTGGAGGGAGACAGAATTTTATCTTCATGTTCCTTGTTACTTCCAGACAGGAAGGAGTTCTGCTGCTGTTGCACTGTTGTTGGTTGTTGGTAGGGACCATGTAACACATTTTTTATGATGTGCCATCCAAGCATGTTAGAGTTGAACACTTCATCGTCACTGGCCTCAGAATAGAAATGAGAAGATGTTTTCTGGCAGCAAAAGGGTGAGACCCGTGAAGAACAGTGAGACCTCCGAAGAAGAGATAAATAAACAGAACCTTGTTTTAGTTTGGCATATGTTTTACATTAGGATACAAAAAATAATTGCTGTTATTTAAAACTTACTGGAGTTTAAAATTTTTTGGTTTGCAGCTTCAACAAATAGAAAATTCTTTATCTTGCAAAGATGGAAACATGTTGATAGCTTATCGATATTACTTTATAGAACTGAATGACTGCCCTGGATATTCTTATTTTTCAGAATCACTTCTGTGAGAAACTGTACATCAGGAAATAATCCACTGCAAAACTGAAGACATAAACTTGGCCTTCTACTCTTCTTTTATCTGAAGTGTTTGATTTTGTTTTGTCATTCTCTTCAGCTTCATTTATGTAATTTTCCTTTTCCCTTTCCATGCTTCACAGATTTGGTTATGTTTTTTAAAGTGTGCAAACAGAGATGGAAGGGCTGTGTTCCAGTTGCTAGTTTCATTTTTCAAAATGTGCAATGATAACTGAGAATCCCAAAGGATATAACTGAAATCAAACCTCTGAAATGGTTATAAGTAATTTCTAGCTAACTGTTTGAAATTTGTGTGGCTATATTGGTAGATGTATGTTTTGTGGTGTCAAGTCACTGACATGGTGCCCTGAAGAAAATAAAATCAATTAATAGATGTATTTCTGTTAAAATAATAGTAAAATTAACTCTCCCTTAATATTTAATAAAAGGTCTTTATACAAATGAAATAATATTCTAATGCATGACAGTTCTCCCACTTCCTCCCAAACCTGGAATGTAAGTTGCCTTGGTCATGGAAGTTTCCTGCCTTAGAAATCTAGGTAGTGGTGAGATTGTGATTCCTAAAAAGATTTTATGATGCAATCCAAGTGCAAATAAATTTCAGTCATTTATTTATGAGTATTTGCTGTTTCCACAAAAACCTGAGTTTAGAGACACACATATTATACGAAAAATATAACCCTTCCAATCCCTTAGTCCAAAGTAGACCTTGTGGGTGAAATTCAGGCCCTATGTGGAAGCCTTCCAGTTTCATCAGAAGAATGAGATATATTTTTAGGAGTCTTCCAAGTCTGGAAGAAAAAATACCACCTTTCATTTTCAGCAGAGTATTCATATGCATCTAGGCAGTAGCCTCCTGCTCTGTCTCCTCCTTTAGTTTAATTTTGCAGCTTCATATGTGAGCACATTCCCTGCTTCTTCCTCCTGACTGATGCTGCAAGGCCTGAATATTCTCCAGTCTAAGTATGACTTCTGCTACTGCAAATGTAGTAGCATGAATATTGCTGTCGATAGAAGTGATGAATAACCATCCTTCTGTACTGTATTTGTCTTTGACTCCAATAGGAAAGGAAGTTATAGATGTTACTGTATACACTAAGGAATTTTTTCTTACAGCACATTTCTTTACCAGTTTTTTCTTGCCTTATTTTGTTTTATGTTCTGTGTGCAGCCAGCCAGCTTCATCCTCTGGTGCAATTTCATAAAAACTTGAGCCTCCAGAAGGGCTGAAGTTGGATGGTGATCAGTCAGGGTGTGTGTGATTAATATGCTGCTCAAAGGCTGGAAGAGATGGAAGACAAGGAGAGAGCCAGAATTGCAACCAAGAAGTTTATTTCATGCTATTGACAGATAGGTCAGACAGCCTCATCTCAGGTTCTTCATCTATTTGAAGTATTCAAACTTCATTTTAAAAGCAACAAAGGTATATGACAGCACTCAATGGGCTTAGAGGAATGAAGCCAGTTAAATGAGAACACAAGCAAATGGTTGGAATACTGCAGAAGTGGTGAAAAGCACAGAAAGACCACTGTGAATTTTTTATCCAAAACATATGGTTCTCTCCAGAGTGAAGTGACTGAGTGGAACCAGTACTGGAAGCAGTAGGAGAAGTGTTCTGGGATATAACAAGAAACAGTTCTTGCAAACAAGCAATGTCATCAGCCGTTTTTGTGCAGCCTGAAAAGAGCTGTTTTATGTGAAGGACTAGGATTTTTCTCCTTTTATCTTTTCTCTTCTTTTCTCTTCTTTTTTCTTTACTTTGCCTTGCTCCTTTCTGTTTCCCTTTCCTTTGCCCCTCCTCTCTTTTCCTCACTCTCCTTATCATTGGCAGACCAGAAAGTTTTCTGAATGTTCAGAATAATCAGTATCTCTTATACATTAAAGTGGCATATCCTACACATTTGTAATATTTTTAGGGTATGTGTGTGTGTATGTGCATAGAAATAAGTGCAGAGATTCTATCAGATTTGCCTGACTCATGGGAAGCTGATCCTTTCAGTCAAATTCAGGACTGTCAGGAAGGAATCCAGACTTACAGTAAAATATGCAGTCTACATTAGAAGTACTATATGTCTGGTTTTTCTTGAACCCTTTTTTCTACTCAGTAGTTTTATCTAAGAGAATTTTGGGCATAATTTACTCTTACCTATAGTCCTCTGTGTGTTTGGTAGCTTCTAGTGGGGTTGAATGCTACTATGCAGATAAAGTGGCTCCAATTTGGCTGCTGTACATGTGGAAGCCATAATTAAGTTCATAATGAATGCATTGATCTGCTGGATTGTTCAAGCCCAGTAAATCCAGTTCTGGTGGGATATATCAGGCTATGCATAGTTGTTACACAAGTGCACCACTTGGTGATACAACAGAAACCTCATAAAGTGGCATGATGTTATCCATAATTCTGAAAAACTCATGCCAGAAGGTTGTGAAAATCTTTGCGTTATTTTCTAGAAGCCATGAGTGAAAAACATGGTCTGAGATTTGTCAGTCACAGTGGATAATTCCTGAAGCATTTCTCAGTTACAGTAGCTAGTGCAACCCTTCTAAATATGTGACTGCAGCATAGCAACAAGATTTGGATTCAAGAAGGAAAAACACTACTGAAGAGCAGGACTCCCTTCTACTATTTCTGCTCAGAAATGTTGCTCATTATCAAATGACATTTTTGTTATGAAACACTAGAATGATGGAAGAAAAAGGCTGAGTTTTTGAAGAATTAATAATGTCAGAAACCTACTGCCTGTGGAAGGGTTGGCCAAACTTCAGATTCCGTTGCTGTTTGGTGCTCACATTGGATCCCCTCTATTTTGCAGCTTCACAGAATTTTACATGGAGAAGGGACAACCATGACAGTCAGATCAGCTCTTCCACATCATATGCCCTAAGACCCTTCCCATCACTGTCTTTCACAGGAGATGCTCTTATTCAACTTCCGTGAATTGTCTCACTCTTCCTACACATACCATATTATATTTGTATGGGTTAAAGAGTATTTTAATCCAAACTGATTGAACTGTTGTGTCCCTCAAATTCCTTGTCATTTTGCAGGTAGCAAAATTATAAATTTACACAGTAGCTATATTTTAATGTTTTCTCTCAGTTATATTTAAAGATACTGAGAATAAAGATGCTGAGACTAGAGCAAATTCTTGCTCATTATGTGAAGTAAATTTCTGTGATATCTGAGAAGTCAGATTTTAATTGTTTTTTAAAGAGGAAAACCATTTTTTTAAACTTTGTGCATTTAGATATCAAGATGATGACTGATGTAACAGGTACAAATAGAATAGACTAGTAGTATGAAATATGCCATGTGGACTATGTTTTTCATAGTCTTAAATTTTGGAAGTTTGGGACACATTGGTTTTATGTAGGAATCATTTCCAGATATTGAAGAAAAGTGTTAGTTTTCTCAGAAATGTTCAAGTAAAGTTGACTTTTATATAACTGTGAAAAAATGTGCTGCTATTTGCAGAAATCTTTAAGAAAAGTGCCAATTTATATGGCTTTTCCCCTAATATTCCTAAAATGGTATTTGTTTTCTTAAAGAAATGAGCCAATAAGTCTGCCTTGCCCAGAAATATTTATTTGAAAGCATGTTTTGAAAAGTACATATGTTGATTGAATAAATACAATGAATTAATTGAAGAAATAACAAGTTCAAAGGCTAATAATAATAATAATAATAATAATAATGATGATGATGACAGCAATGAAAGTCCAAACAATGTAGCTTTCATTAAAATTTAGAGCCTATGGAAAAGCTGACGCTTGTCAAATGAGAAAAGAATGGTCTGTGCAAACTTTGAGAAAAAGTAATGCCCTAGGATTAATTTATATATTATGTTATTCATCATTACTTGGATGTCCACGTGGAATGGGTGAAAATATTCACAATTCATGAAAAAGAAAAGGTTTTTGGGACATGATTTTTTCATTTGAAGATTCATAATGCAAATGAACTTTTGTTTTCATCACTATCCAAATCTAAGCATTTGTCACTGATTCAGGGACTAGAAACAATGCCATATGGTTTGAGTGGCTAATCACATAGCATAAATAACAACAAAAAAGTGGTCAGAGAGAACATCTGGTTAACATTCTGAATCTGAAGATCATCCTGATTATTCTGTGAATATTTATGAGTAAATATTATTTATGAGTAAATAGTAATAAACTAGTCCACTGGTCCAGAAGCTGTTCACAGTGAAAAGAAATAATTACTTATGCAATCAATTTTATTTCAAGTGAATAATTGAATCTGTTCAAATTTAACACACTTCTGATCATAACAAGTCTTTTGCTGTGCTGGAATCTCCATCTCTCTGGATCTGGAATCTGAAGGTAACTTCTACCAAGAGATTCTAAACCTGTGTTTAGATTTTTTTGTATATTTTGTTCACAAAGAGTACACCACTAAAATAGAAATGAAAAATTTGTGTCAGTGTGTTCAGAATATATCTCACAGACTCCAGAACACAACAGTTTAGGATAATGAAATATATTTGTACATATGTTAACTTGCACCATAAATTAAGAAGCTGAAGTCACAGGAAATCAGTATTTAGGAAAGCCTGACTAGACATATTTAGAAGATTTCCTTCTCTGTATTGACATTTTCCCATAACTCCAAATGTAGATAATTTGAGAAACTAGAGGTAGGTCACTGAGTATTGATAAAAGTTCTTCAGTAACTCTCTAGAAGAAAACTGCAAAAAGAGTTAAGTTCTGGGAGCTGGCACATGCTGCATAGAGTTGAAATCCAGGACCTTGGTCACTCAGTCAGTAGGAACTCTGATAATGACTTTGGTAGATAAGGTGTCATAGCCTTCAAATCCCTTTTAGAATCATAGTGTGGATTGGAAAGAATCTGCAAGATCATCTAGTTCCAATCCCCCTGCCATGGGCAGGGACACCTTCAACTACACCAGATTACTCAAAGCTCCATCCAACTTGGCCTTGAACATTTCCTGGGATGGGGCATCCACATCTTCTCTGAGCCACCTGTTCTAGTGTCTCACCACCCACACAGTAAAAAAATTCTTCCTAATATCTCATCTAAACTAACTTTCAGTTTAAAACTGTTACTCCTTGTCCTATCACTATGCTCCCTGATAAAGAATCCCTTCCCATCTTCCTTTGTAGGCCCCCTTTAGGTATTGGAAGTCTGCTATAAGGTCTTCCCAGAGCCTTCTCTCCACCACACTGAACAACCACAGCTGTTTCAATCTGTCTTAATAGAAGAGGTGTTCCAGCTCCCTGATCATTTTTATGTCCCTCCTCTGGACCCACTCAAGCAGGTCCATGTCTGTTATGCTGGGTGGGCCCCAGAGCTGAACACATTGCTCCTGCTGGGGTTTTCAAAATTATTTTAATTCTTAGTCTGAAACTATTGAGAAAATCTGACATTGATTGTGCTGAGCTAGAATTTCAGTCTTGCAATTGTGCCATCACCATGCCAACAATTCATCTGTTTGGGCAAGGCATTGCAGTGAGGGGTTAAGATTTTAATTTCATCTTCTTTCATTTGCGTGTCTTGTGCCCTGTGTCTTTTGTCTTCCCCATCACCTATCCTTTGTGCTGCTTGTGCATCTCAAACAGTAATGCTTTGGAGCAGCATCTGTCTCCCTTGCGCATTACTTAACATCCCTGAGGCTTGACAATCACAGAAGTATTTAGATGCTATTGCTATATGAATAATAACAATTAGAATTCTATTCTTTGAAGAAATCCAAGCTGGCTTGCTGCATAGATTCATCAAATCCTTTGCAGCAAGAAGGCATTATATGCTTGATTTTTAGCACTGCCCTCAGCTGACATTACAAGTCTATGCAAAAATGTATGTATTCTGAATTTCTACAGAAGTAAGTTGGTTTCCTTTAAAAATAATGAGTTTGTGCTAGTTATTTTTGGTGGCATTTCAGACTGAAATAACACTGTAACTAGCTGCAGAAAGACTTGTGGCTCACACCACAGAAAGTTTTAAATCTTACGAAGTCGATGGTGCAGTTTTCACTTAGAAAAATACAAGAAAATAAAGAGCTTCCTAAATTTGTTTTCCCAAGCTAGACTAGGGATTTGATGAGCCTAAAGTAGTTTCTGCAGTCAAACACTTTTGTTAGTAGAAGAGCATTAAAATCTACTGAAATCACAATATTTTTCCTCAAAGACGTCTTCTTATATTGTTCTGTCTACTAAGTAGCAATAACAGGTCCATTTGAAAACTATTTTACAAAAATTAAGGGGGAAAACTTCAGTAATTAATTCATATTCTACAAATGTAATGCTGTAATTACAGTTCAAAATGGCGGAATATTTGAGAAATCAAACTTTTCTGATGCCATTATTTCCATACTAGTCATTGGCTCAGACTTTATTCAATACCTATTATCATTCTGGAAAAAATATAAGTTCATGTGATCATGATGCCATTGAAGTAAAAACACTTTTCTGAGCTAGTGACAACAACTCTGATTTTTTTTTTCCTTAGACTTCTTTAAAAATCAAGATTTTATGAAAGAAAATCTGCTTCCAAGAGAATGGAATACTATGTTTCATAGTTTAGAAATCCTTGATTTTATGCCCCTTCATGCTGCACAGCGTCAGGGAACAGCAGCATAGTCTCACGGTTCATACTTGATTTTTCCTTCCCACTGTGTTCCCCTATTCTATTGTCATCCCCGTCACCATGCCAGACTTCCAAACTGCTGCAGGCAGTAATTTGACTTTTCTTATCTGTATTGTGAAGCATTTTGTTCCCTCCTGGGCACTGTCAAATAAGCAATAAAAATCTACAATCATTTTGGTGAGAAGGGAACCTGGCAGCTAGAGGAGCACAATGGTGAAGTTGTTTCTCCACTTCAAGCACCATTTGCAGGAGGTGTTCCAATCAGAAGAAAGGAGGGCATTCTGGAAAGTTTGAATTGGATTTGAATGTCTTGCATAAGACAAACTCTAATCCTTGATTTCAGCATCCGAGGAAACACCAAATTTTTCCTAGTTTTAGTAAAACAATTTAGTAAGATAATGGCAAATGCAAAGACCTGTCTTTTTAGTTAGGTGGTGCTCAGCCAGCAAGGCAAGAGAAGAAGGATGATCTGTCTTGTATAAGCTGAAGAATTTGAACCAGGAAAGCCAGGAAAGGAGAACGTCAAAATAAAGAGGATTAGAGTTCATATCCACCAAGAGGACTGCCTGAGTCAGACATATGTTCAATCTTATTCTTAGTGCTTAGTATTATGTTGCAGTCTAAGCAGCAAAAGGAGCAGAGAAAAGGAGAGCGTTTAGGACTTCTGGCATCTGGTGCTGTTTTTAGCCCACTTCCCTAGCTAGTTGCACAAACTGTGATGGAAATTCCAAAAGGGTCCTGTGATCTTCCTGAAGGTAAGCAGCCAGGTGGAGGAGAGAGCAAGACCTCTTAACATTCCTGTCAACCTGTATTTATTAGAAACCAGAAACCCACACAAGAAAGTAACATTACAGCTCTCCCAAACTGCAAAGTAATTCTATGAGACATTTAGAATTTGAGGGACACCAGGGAGTTTGGTCCTGAAACAAGAAAACATGCAACAGGGGCTTGTTAGCATCAGTGCTCAGGGAATTACTCAGTTTTGTTGTATTGGCAACATTCTCCTGTGAAAACAAACCTTTTAGATTTTAATTTCTGCCTCTGTTTTTTATTTTCGCCTTAAGAACCTAATTTTCAGGCAAGTCCCGCTCTTCTGCTAGTCAGAGCAAGACCAGCAATTAGACCTAGCTGTCATGTTGCTGTCTCTAGAGACTGAAGGAGTTCTGGTGATGGGCAAGTCACTTTTGGACCTGGGAAGCTTATAAACCTCCTTTTTCACAGGATCTGATGCTTGATAACTGCCCCCTGTGTCCCCACTCACAAAATCTGTCATTTCAAGTTAAGCTGATGTGGTTTTCTGACCAAGGATGGTGACAGCAGTGAAGGTGATGGCAGGCCAGAGCTTGTATGAAACCAGTGCTGCTCAGTGTCCCATGTAAGTTTAAAAATGAGAGAAGGAAAAAAACCCCAAAACAACCAAGCAGGGCCATTCTAGCCCATGCTTGGATGTCTCCAAGACACCCAGAGGTCTTGTCTGGCAAGAGAGGCACTGGACAAGTGCTCCGGTAGGACGCAGTCTGAGCCAGGAAGGCCTTTTCCCATTATGTCCACCAAAAAAAGAGGTTTCCTGTGGACAGAAACCACTTATGATGCTGGGCTGAATATGGCAAATCAATGGCTAATAAGGTATCTAAGGGCAGAGACATTAACATCCTTAAAATAAAAGGAAAAACTTTTTTCTTCTAATAGCCTGCTCCATTTAAAATTTATTTTTGTAATGTCAGTTTCTGTTTTGATTTGGCTGGAATGAAATTTCTTTTTAAACTTTCTTGGTTCAGTCCCAGACTACGAACTCTATTATTTGCTGAGCTCTACAGAATGGAGTTTATAAGGAGAGTTTATAAGTGAGTTATAGGCCTGTTGTTCCAGAAAATGCTATGTTTAGAGCCATTGTATTATTTCACTTGGATAAGGTCAAAACTGCAATATAAAAAAATTGAATATATATAGAAATAAAATGTTAAAATTATATAGAAATATAATGTTAAAATTATAATCTAAAAGTTAAAATGAAATAATGGGAAAGCTGTTGAAAGGCAAAATGTTGCCATAATAAAATGAATTTTGTTGACACCTCAGAAGAAAAGTCAGGACTATTAATTTTTATTGTCTTTCATTGTAAGTTGTCAAACTTAACACAGCTCCCAAAGGTTTCATACTTGATAAAAATACAGGTTTTGCTGGAAGAGTGAACATTTTTTTGTATACCACTGAAAGATTGTACCTACAACAGCATGATGTTGACTTGTGACAATCCTAGCAGCATTAAAAAAATATTAAGGCCCTTTTGTTCTGGGCTTCTTAGATAGACAGGGGAAATGAATACATATGAATACTTTACAATGATGAAGACCATAGGTGAAGATAAGGGGAAGCTGGTGACAGGAACAGACTCCAAAGCAGATGGCCTGGAGCTAAGGGAGCCGACTGCCTGGCACAGAAAGAACTGTGATGGTCTGCAGCCTTTCTCTTCCTGGCATCACCAACTGCATCTCTACACCCATCCCTTGGGAAGCTGGACAAATCCTGTATCCATTACCAGCCTCCCATCTAGCACAAAGAGGGTAGGAGAAATCGAGATGGAGAAGGGCAGAAGTGCCCCAAAGACCCTGCCTTGTAATGAAAGCAGATGTGAGTTATCCTGTACAACATGGTCAAGGACCAGTCTGTATGTTGTAGAAACACTTGAGAGAGAGCTCCAGTCTTGCATTAAATTTAACTGAGGTTATCCAATGGCTTCAAAATTACTGGACCAGAGGAGAATTGTCTGGTGGGTCCCTGAGCAGACAGACAGACAGACATGTACATAGCACATGCAAGTTGAATGTTAAACAAATGAAATCCTAGCCATCTGCCTTCTAGTTTTACTGGGAAAACAGGTGGAAGCGACAAAGGCACTGTTCCCCACTTTCCATGGGAAACCTAACCAGCAGCCCTAGTCCTGAGGTGTTCAGTGAACTAGAGAAATGTAAACCACATCTACCTTTGGGATCCCAAGTTCCCAAGCAGTACTATGTCTTTTCTTCAAGGAGTATGAGGCACACAGATGCTATCAATGACAGGGGAGAAAAATGCGAGCTGTTTCTCACAGGGCATCTAGAGTCCTCAACTTCTCTTCGGAGAACATTGAAAAGCCCACCTAACATAAATGCGGAGAAATTGAATCTCTCTTTGTTAAGGTTGTGGGTATGATTTCATCGACCAAGGCTGGGAAAGGATGAACTGGATTGCCAAGAATCACAGTTGATGCAGAAATGTCAATAAAGTTGTGTGGTAAGGGCAACCTCTCCTGCCTTCCTATGTCAACTTCAGATGTGTTGTTACTAAGATGATGGGGATAAAATTCACTAATGTGTTAGGAAATAAATAATGACAAAAAAGGGGGAAACATTTTGTAAATTACATTTGTCACCGATGTGTAAAAAACCAGCCCTGTGAGCCTACAGAAACAAATGCACAGACAAAGGGATTTTGTGGTACTGCCCGGGTACAGGAAAGCAGTCACTATGTACAACTGTAACACCGGCAGTGGAAGATGGAAATCTGGAAATAAGAAAATGTCAAAAATTGTGGCTCAGTTTTAATTGCAGTGACTTGTTTACAAGATATCAACATTTCAAAATGACTCCTTTGTATTAGGTGAGATGTAGATAGCAGTCTGCCTGCGGGATGAGGCCTCCCCCTTCTTTTGGTTTTGGGAAAGATTACATTGATAGTTTATCTGTGTCCCATTAAAATTGTTTTTGGTCGAATCTTGCACATTCTCCTAAATCAGAATAAAGTTCAATAGGCAGCCACATTAAGCCAACCCCACCACTGAAAAGGGCGTAATTCCAAAAGAGAAGAATGTTTTTCTCCCGCTTTTCCTGATCCTGAACACTAATGCTGCTTATAAACAGCTCTGAGACCTATAAAATGGCAAATCCTATGTAGTGATTTGTAGCACAGCTGTGCTGAGACATCTTACGTCATCAGTTGTTTATGTGCACTTACATACATGCACGCTTACTTGTGACTATCTTTTCAGATAAGGTCTTCCTGTTTATTTTTACTTTATAACTAAATACTTTCAGATATTTTTACGACATGGAGCTGGAGTTCACAGGGCAGTGAAATGCAGAGCAGTAGCTGATGAAAGGCATTTCCATCCTATATCTGTGTTGTTCCCTACCAATGCGAGCCCACGCTCTGAAGCCTGAAGTGCTGGGGCAACATCTCCCCCCACATTAAAAAACCATGTTGCTGTTTAGTTGTATGGGACACCAGATATCTCTATGGAAGAGAGTTTTCCAGTGAGTAAGCACAACACTGAAACTCTGAGGTTCCCATGGGAGTCAGTGATGCGTAGCCGACTGGAATGAGAACCAACTTTTGAATAGGATGTCTTAGATGGAACGTATGACTAAATATGAATATATGAATACCTTTCCCTAAAAATAATAATCATCATCTGGTCTAAGGCCCAATCTTATTTCTTTTAGTCATTGCCAAGAAGTGAGATGTTTTGAGATCACATACTGGCCTTGAAAGAATGCCTTTGACATTTGTTGGATTTGGTTTGATCAGTGATCCTCTTAGTTATGAAAAAAGGAAGAAAGTTAAGAACTGGAATGTCAAAATCTCTGGGCAGCAAATGTAACAGAGGGGTTTTCTTAAATGTAGGCTGAAACCCGAAAATAAAGTTAGAGTCAATGTTCAACCCTCAGGGATTAAGTTAAACCATTCCTGTGCCATTTTGCTTCCAACAAGCGTGATTGACACCATCTTTTTGTTTATGTTCTTTAGCTGGGCTTCTGGGATGCTGATCTTAGAGAAACCACTTAAACCACATTTCTCATCCGCTTGGGTTCTAACCAGCTTCTAGGATTAAATGACAGGCTTATTTTCTACTAATTGCTCCTTTGCCTGTCGTGTAATTTTTCCTATATACAGTACAAGTCCTGCAGCATTTGACTAGAATCCTGTTTTCCTTCGCTCTATTAACCTATCTGGTGTATTTTCTCACCATTCGTTGCTTCTGACTTGCCTATTTCTCTGTCTCTGTCTGGTCTCTGGTTTGATGGGTTTTCTTGCTCATTCAGTGTTTGGTCTTGTTAATGCATGTTTTCTTAAAACCCTCTTTATTATGTGATGTTTAAAATTATAATATTTTGAATATACTCTATAATATTTTTGCGTTTGCTCTCCTTCACTTTTACCTTTTCCATTTGTAGATAACTTTCTTTTCCTTGCTTCAGTATCTACAGTTTAGTACATGTTCTGTTCCCTAGGGTGTTCTGTGTTCCTCTTGTCCATGTTCTTGATTTTGATCTTTTCATGCACTCATTCTATTTTTGCCCTTACTGATAATTTTTTAACAAAGATTCTTGGTCCTTCTGTCACTAACCTTTTCAGACTCCATTGTATTTAAGAGACCATTATTCTTTTGGTGCATTATAATTAACATGATGACCTAGTTCTTTATTTTGCAGCCTCGAGAGAGATACTGCTCATCATGAAACAGCAAAACCAGCAAAAAAATATCTGATAGTATATATTGCAATACAAAGGTGGAATATCAGAAAGATCCTCATTTTGGTCATGGTTGCATAGCAGCATTTAGCCTTTTATGGTCTTCTGCCTATGTACGAACTAATAGGTTTAGTTTGATATTTCTTCATTTTCTCAATGGTAAAGATATGGAAACCTTAGAAGAAAAGGCCTTCCCAGATTTTGTGGTAGGAAGTGAATAAAGAGTGTTTTTATTAATCGTCATCTGGCACATGCTGTTATCTTTCTCCCTGTGCCTTTGCCATGGACAGTGGTGGTGTTGTCTGGCAAACCCACACAGACAAGAGTGTTCCTCTGGCTAAAGCGTGAAAACCTTGGGCTGTTGGCAATGAAAGTCCTTGGTGAAGATGAAGGCACAGTTTTGCTGGCCTAAATTCTGCTTCGTTTCAGAAGTCAAAACCTGCAATCCTGCAGGTCAACTGACAGGTGATTGCTGTTCTTTCACAAGAAGGTTGCATTATGATAATCCCTCCTTTGCTGGAGTTGTAGGCAAAAGATTAGGAACTAACTGCAGAGCAAATCTGTAAACAAAGGAATGGTTCAAGATTCCCATCAGAGCAGGTAAGGAAAAGAAATTTCCTGTTTCCCCAGATCTCAGAAGTAACTTTGCCCTGCTTGAGATTGGTGCTATGCCATTTCTTAGTCTTAAAACTGAATTATATTAGGTTCCTTCCCTCGTTTTGCTTTGGGCTTTCCATTTTTCACATCCTTAGTTTGAAATATTTTTCTAATATATTCATATTTATTTCCAGGCATCCAGCCTACTTTTATTCTGGCCTTTGCGTCTTTTTTTCCTTGTCTGTTTTAGTCCAACATAAACGATTCCCTTTCAGCACACACAGTACCCTGCTATTTATTTGAGACTGAAAGAAGGCAAGAAAGTAGTTTTCTCATTCAACTTCTAAGACGTCTCCAATTTTGTGGCATGTTTTGGCCAGTGCCTAGGTAAAGCCCAGTCATGGTCATCGGTAAAATAAATTAGTGTGTGTGGCTAATAGAACATGTCTACAGATTCAAACACTTCAGTTTAATCATAATCGTATTTTAGGAGTTACGTGCGAGCAGATTTTTACGTACTATTTAATTATATTTGCAAACAAGAGATGCAAAGCTTCATTTAAATAGTTTTACAATCAACTTTTACATTGACTATATTTGTTATTCTAGGTATGGGGCCAGCCTGAGTCTTTGGAAATCACCAACACAAAAGAATGCCAAAGCAAGAGAGAAAGAGGGCTGTCTTGATGTTCTTTGTTTACAAAAAAGAAAGGCACATTGTTGTTTGTTAGAAATGCATCTCTCAATTTTCATGGTGAATCTAAGTTTTACAGCCAGATATTGTATATTTTCCTGTTTGTGTTAAGTTTTGGGCTTGGAGATTTTATTTGTGCTTAAAATGTATATAGATGGTTTGTACATTAGGGCAAATTAGCTGCTCTTTGAAGTGCGAGCAACCACACTAAAGCCAGTGGGTTTCTCAGACTTAGGTCAAGAAAGGTATTAGTTCTGTTTTGATATATCATCCATGACAGTGGGGTCCTGGCCATGACTATGGTTCTGAGGCTCTGTAATAAAACACAAATATAATAGTTAGTAATGCTTTGGCTCCTTGGGTGGAACATCTGTCTGACCTGCCCTGTAACCAAATTCAGCTTTCTTCTTTAAATAATACTGAGATTGGAATTTTGTCCCTATTTGCCATGAAAATACCTTTTACCCACATATTTTCTTCAGTGATCTAAAGCCTTTAGTACCAAGAAATGATTCTATCTATTTTCAGAGCTCTCTTTATTGTGGTATGTGAAAATAAGAGTGCTATAAAAAGTTTCCAAGGTCCAATCACTCTTCAGGCTAGACTTTCAAGGTAGGTGTTTAGGCATCAGTTCATCTGCAGGGATTCATACAGTGTAAGATGGGTATGCCAGCTCTGTCTGGATTGTTTTAGGGGGATTTTGGCATCTGAGCTGTGACCTGAGCCCACACAGGATTATGGCTGAGTAGTAATACAGTGGGAAATACTGAAGAAAAGAAATTATGTTTATATTCTGCCCCTGTTTGTGCCATCTTAACCAAGATGTTGGAAAATTGCTCTCCTACATGCAGGGTACTTCATAAGTGAGCGAGTTACTTTTGGGATTTGGCTGAAAAAAGAGGCTGTCTAGACTTGCAGGTGAAAAAACTTGCTTGGCAGGTAGGAGACCCAGAGGATTCAAAGTGTGGTGACACTCAAGACAGCACCCCGGTCCCAAAGCCAGTTCCCAACCCTTCTCTGGCACACCAGAAACAGTGATGATGCTCTCATCTCTCCCCTTCTAGAGCACCCCTCTTTATGGAAATGGGCCTGTGTCCACAAGGCAGAACAGGTAGCTGGCAGGTCCCTATCCCACAAATTTTATAATTAGCTGGAGGGAGCAGGAAATTAAACTAATTTAATGAAAGGTTCAACAGCTTCAACTGACAGAAATGGTAGCACCTTCTCTCAGCTCCCTGAGCTCCTCTGCCTTGGTAGCATGTCCTTTGGCCCTGTAATCAGTGTGTTTGTGAAGGACTGAGATGTGGGTTTAGCTGCTAGATCCAGATATCTCATAGTTCCAATAAAAGATTTAAAATGTAGCCTCCCTTCTACACCTTTTTTGTTGGTGAGCTCTGGGACCACCGACAGCCCTGGCTCAGCATGAGGCTGGCATGAGAGTACTGGTTGTGACACTCTTGCATTACCTCATCACAAAGCAATGCCAGAACTGAGGCAGTTGTGGAGACACTCAAGGACAAAACTTGAAATGCCCAATGTATCCTGGCATCAAAGAAAGAGGTAAATAGGTATCTACCAGAACCAGGAAGAGCTGTGCTGGATGGACAATTTTAGCCTGAGTACATAAGTCAGGTCATAGGTCTCCTCCTGAAGTTCTTCTGGTTCTATGTTGATTTTTTTCTGTAGGACCTCAAGCCTGGCTCACAGACTTCTTACTACCCTTGGAAATCTGTCAATGGGTACATCCTATGAGTTCCTAACTGTAAGATTCCTACTAGAGGGATATTTAAATTTTGGAGATGTTTTATGAATCCTGTCAAATTCCTCCATGCTTCTCCTCCATCCCACCTCTTATATTGTTAGGTAAAGCATCTTTTATATCTGAGGAACTCAAAATACATTTTGCATCTTTCTTATGTTAAAATTCCTTCTCTAGACTCCACTAGAGCTGTTCAAAAGTACTGAGAGTGCCTGTAGGATAGCTTTTCCCCATTTTAATATGCTTAACAGACCAAAGGTTTTAGCTGTTGTGTCAGTTTGCTGCGCCAATGACTTTAACATTTTTCGCTCCCAGTATGAAGAATGTGAATGACTGAGGATGCTTAAGAAAGCTCCTAGACTCTATTTGGCTTGAGCACTGAAGACTGAATTTCCTATTACACTACCTTGTCTGAGGAGCAAGATGAATTTGATTTATCTGTATGTGCCTTCCCTACACCTTTTCCCAACAGGCTGACAAAAACTGAAAGGGGTCATGACTGGGAATCTAAGGTACATCAGTTTATGCCGTCATAGGACAGTAACAATTGTCACATGCTCCTGCTTCCATTCCCCCCTTCTTTCTCTTTCTCCCACAACAACTGTATGCTGAATGTGAATCTTTTAGAAAGATAATCTTTTTTTTTGTACTGCTGAGCATAATACAACTGAATATCCCTCTGGGCATGGGTCTTGGAGCAAAGCCACCGTCTAGTCCTCACTAGTACAGCCAAATTCTTTGTCTGACTGTTTGAAAAGCATTTGCTACAGTTATGTCATGAAGGTTTGCATAAACTATTCATCAACTGACAGCAACATAAACAGGCTTAATGAACTATTAGAAGAGTGAGGGGAAACATGAAGGTGGGAGAAAGGTAGACCTTTAATGCTGCAGGTGCATTTAGTTTCTTTCTTAAAACAGCCTGAAAATAAAACTCCCCAACTCTTAAGCTAGCAGAGAAGAGCAATTCATAGCATCATAGGATGTTGCAGCTGTGAGGGGACCTCAGTAGGTCTCCACTTCCTGATCAGCTGTAGGGTCAGCTACAAAGTTCTGAAGGGTAATGGAAATAGGGTCTAAGAAAATAATTGAGCTGAACTTAGACATTCAGATAAAAGGATAAAATCTCAGGAAAAAAAATGCAGGGGTGTAAATATGGCAAGCTATGAGAAAGTTATTAATGTATTGACAAAAAGGAGAGTCATGGCTTGCAAAGATCTTGATCCAAGGTCTGTTACAGTCTGCTGAAAGATTTGCAGCAGTCAATGAGTTAGGGATCAGGCTCTCAGATTGATAGTTTGTGGAAAGATTAAAGAGTGACTTGAAATGCAGTTAGGCAGTGAGAATGCATTGGCAGGTTTTCAGCAGCATTACTGCTGTTGGGGAGAGTTTGATCTTGGTTCCCATCACATGCATGTGGAAGGGCACAAAGCAGAGGTCTCTCTCCTGTCGAGGAGGGAAAGAGCCCTGAGGCTCTGTGTCTCTTCAGCCACTCTCAATTCACACTGTGAATATCAGTCACTCTCTTCTGGGGAGTCCAGCAATTGAATTTCACAAGGCTGACCCATCCCTCCAGCCTGTCTAGCTCCCCCTGGCTGGTAGCCCTGCCCTTGAGCATATTTACTGGTCCCCCAGTTTGGTGTTGTGATGACCCATCTCTGAAGGTGAGGGTAACAGATGTTCTTGTTAATACATCCCTTGGGGCAGATTAGAGTGAAATGACACTGAATGACCTGTGTTTGTATATACCGGTCAAAGCGATGGTCGCAGTCTTGGTATGTCAGGGATGGGGGAAGCCCTCAAAATGTAAAGTTCAATGGGTTAATCTACACACAGGTTTGGCTGGAACACCCAAGTACCTTCCCTGGTAGACTCTTCAGAGATGCGGTGATGTCACTCACCTATTCCTTGAATATTTTGAAGTCTGCTCTCTTATGCTCTACTATCTCTTTGCTCTCTCCTCTCTCCTCTCTGGATCTCAAAGCCCATTGTTTCACAGTCACTGCAGCCAACATTGAAACTCATTATCACATTCCCAATCAGCTCTACCTTATTAGTGAATAGTAGATCCAACCGTGCTTCAGCCTTAGCTGCCCATCGTATGCCGGAGCCAAGTTGTCCTTTTCCACAAATCCTCTTGACTTTCTGTGTCCCACCACATCTTCCTTCCAGCAGTTGTCAAGGTTAAAGTCTGTCTTGAGGTCCAGGGTTTGTAAATCAGAGATTTCTGTACAATTTAGTTACTACTATGGTATAAATGCAATGCTGAATCTAGTGCAGATTATTTCAGCTATAAAATTATAAAAAATAAATATTAGGGTCATACAATCATAGCATAGTTCACGTGCAAAGGGACTTCAGGAAGACCACTTCTGTCTCAAATCAAAGGCATCTATGAGATCAGACCAGATTGCTCAGGCCTTAATCCATGCAGGTTCAGAAAATCTCCAAGGTTGGAGACTGCACAGTCTCTCTGGGTGATCTGTTCCCACGGTTGACTGTCCTGACCTTCTTATGTTTAACAGTAAGTAAGCAAAAAAAAAAAAAAAAAAAAAAAAAGAGTTAATTTTGTGGATGACAATTTAATATGTCCACTAGCAAATGTTCATAAATCTTCTCTTTATAACACAGAGATCGTGAAAAAACCATAAACTATTCCATGAGATAGCTGTTGAAAGAGAAATACAACTGTCTTCAATAAATCAGTCTTCATTTTAAGAAGTCATCAGAAGAATCTTAGTGTGTCAGCAGCTTCTCTTCAGAGGCTCCCTCAATCTGGTCTGTAGTGAGTATTACCATTGCAATGCTGCACAGTATAGTAAGTATTAAAAAAGTTATGGGTTCAGCCTTATTTTGCTTTTATGGTTTGAGGTTATGCTGCCACAGACTGATGGAGGCATGGCATAGTATGTAAAATAGAGCATTACCACATCTGCAGTGGTATCAAAGGCATATGTCTTACAGTATCACCACAGACATTTCATAAACTAGCAGGATGATATTGTGTTGCCATCATATTAGTACCAGTTGTACTCTGACATAATTTTAAACCCTTCTTTTCCCACCAGTATTTTGAGTCTGGTATTCATACACCAATTTGGGACATACTTTAGTAATGATGTAAATGTAGGAAGACCATAACAGCGATGATTCATGCAAAACCCTTTTTTTTTTTTTTTTTTTTTTGATTTCCAGACAACTTTTGGCAAAACTTCCAAACCCAAATACTAATATAACATAAATATAGAGGATACTTTTCTATTCCTAGAGGCAAATGTACTTGCAAAGGGGCTTTATTTTAGTGCTTTAAGGACTGCCAGAACACAGTCCTGGGGTCATAGTCACTTGGAAAGCAAAGCAATGTCCATTTGCAGTTATGACTATTTGTGTTAGCTCCTTTCCCGCACACATAGATGTTTTTGTTCCTAACAATGGCCATCAGCTGCAAGAAAGGTATGCCTTCCTAACAACAAATAAGATCCAAAGGGAGAGCTCACACTGAAATGAATGAAAGTGCTCAGTGAAAGAAGGGAAAACCCTCTTTGTAACGAGCCTCTCCCTTGAGATGGGAGAGATTGTTCAAACCTGAGGGACAAACTGAACAGCTTGTTCCTCTGACTGAGGAATTCTGCTCCTTTTGTGGGCAATATATAAGTGCCTTCCCTGGACTGGTTTGCACACATGGCTTAACATTGTGCCACTGAAACTCAATCAGACAGTTCTGACCTGTTCATGAAGATGTGCTGTAGCAGAGGAGCTTTCAAAGGGACTTTAATTCTCTTTGTTTCCTAAGTGTTTCAGGCTGGCACTACCTCTGGTCCTGAGCTCAGCTTTTGGGAAGATATTGCATGTTAAACCCAACAGATGCTGTGCCAGATGCTTTTCCTTAGACAATGTGAACCTGACTGAAGCTATGCCATTTCCTTGGTGCTCCAAAGAAATCAATGACTACAACCTGCACCAACATAACCAAAGCTAAGAGACCTTCAGTCAAGAGCTTCAAGCTGTCTCTGTCTCAGTCCCATAGCTGCTTTTTTCAGTGGATATAAATCAGATATGCAGTGGGCAAAGCAGCCAGGATATTAAGGTTCCTTCTATCAGAAATTAATCAACACACTGACTACCAGCTATCAAATGTAATCTTTTCCATAAAAAATTTTTTGTATATTGGCTCATATAGGATTCATTCTTATTTAGAATATCACAAATAGCTTGTGACTGTGAACTTGGAACTGAGCACAGATCCAGGCCCTGCTCACCAAGACACCATCTGCTGTTTATTTAAGTTACTTCAAAAACAAATGCTTCTTCCATGATGCCTTCAGTACATGATATGATTAACATAAGTAAAATAAATCAGTTAATAAATTTGCAAATACCATCAGGACATGCCTATGTAAAAAATTCATGGGTACACAGTCCATTGCCATAAACGGATTTATTCAGTTTCCCTCTGTTCCTCCTCTTGTTTACTGGTGGCACCTGGCACATCCTATACAACACAGGTCTACCTTGTCACCTGTGAAAAAGCACTGAACTACTGAACCACTAATGACCCCCTATACTTCCAGTGAGGTGATTGCATTTTGCCTTCATCAGCCTTCAGTAGGAGCATTGCCTCTTGCAAGGACCCCAAAAGCAAGAGGCAGCCTCCTCTAGAGGGCTATTTGGCTTTTAGGGAACCTGAGTCATTGCCTGATGTAGATACAAAAATGCTGCTAGCAAGGATTTTCTTGCTATTTTCTAAGTCCGTGAGAGACTTTTCTCTCTCACAGAAGAGGTAGCAGAGTTATGTAAACAACCAAGCCACCTGCAACCTTGAAAAGTCTTGTTTATGGTATAGTAGAAAAATATTTTGACAATGGATGTTTTAGGATTTTAGCCAATCACCCCAAGGGGTGGCTGATCCTTTGTCCAATTAGACTATGAAGAAAAAAGTCTATAAAAGAGTTTGTAAAATAATTAAAGAAATCAATCTTGCTGCACAATTCCTGCCTGCTGGATCTTCTCTCCTCCTCCTCCCTATGGCTGCAGGACACAGTGATATATCCTAGGGCCCAGGCCTGGGGTAATAGCCTGACACCCCTCATTTTTCTTTGACCATTTTTAAAGGGAGTCTGTATTGACGGTCTCCTAATTTAGGATCCTTTGGTTAGATGAAATAAACCTGGGCCCTTGACAGGACTTGAGTATGTAACTTTTTGAGGGTTTGAGCCTAATCTCTTTGTATAAGGATCAGAGTCAAATCTTGCCTATTTGGTTTTTAATGCCTGACAAATTTTTGAATTCTATTTAAAAATATTAATCTCTGATAATGACTTGTTTATAGAAATTATTACTTGCTTCTAGTTTTCTTTTAACAGAGCTAGAGATAAGGACATAACTGGACGATAATATCTTTATATTACGATCTTGTCTTTTACTGGGTTTTTAAAAGCCAAGAAAACTGGAAAGTCTGATGTTACATTTTAATTTGAACTGCATGTATTAATGGAATTAGGTACAAATCAAAGTTTAACATCTTGAATGTATTACCATTTTTGCATTCCTTTTTATTTACCTAAGAGCCTTTTTGGCTAGCCATGTAGGACTGAAATGTTGAATTAAGAATTACACAAAGACCTGGAGTATGGTACATGATTGCCCATTATCAGATAGGAAAACCAAATCCACAGAAAGAGTAGAATTTTTGCAGAGATGTTTGTCTTCACAGAAGCGCCTGTTTTGACCTGCTGGTTTGGCAGATAACCATTCATTTAAAATAATAGATAGATGAAACAGGTTCTCTTTAATCTTTCCCTAACGTCTAAACCAGCTGTTGCTATGGGAAATGTATTTCCCATGCAACTCTCCTGAATATTACATGGTGATCCTAATCCTCGCCATATGCGCACACTGAAAAAAGAGCAAGGTGACGGTTTTGTGGTGAGTCCTTCCCTTCTGGCCTCTGCTGTATTTGATCCGCGCAGCCTGTAAACATACTGCTTATTTCCACAGCATTTCACTCTATAGAACATGATGCATCTTTTAAAGCGTCACTGTCTTGCTGTCTCATGCATATTTCAAATTACATTTGAAATTACTAGATGAAAAGAAAAGCGAGTTAAATACCAGCACCCACTTGGTTAAGCTGTCACACTATTGTACAATTTCTGCTGAAATGCCAGCCAAATTTCCCAGGTGTGGTTTCCACATCTCTCACATAACATCAAAATAAAATCTCTGCATTAAAATAATGCATATAAATATACTGGTGGTTATTAGGGAAAAAAAAGCCAAACCCACACATGTTATAAGTTCATCCAAAAGAAACTATATTAAAGATCCGGTATGAGACAGAATTTTGGATGAGATCTAAGCAACTTTTCATCAGCATGGTTCTCTGAAGAGAAACACTTTCCAGTATTGCTCCTCTTTATAAATGAGCTAACCTCAGACGTTACCAAGCACCCAAACAACTGGGCTGTTTCAGACTTGCAATACATTAATAAATGATGTTTATGAAATATATTGCAGTTATTTTTCCAGGTCTATGCAAAGCCCAATAAAGAAGAAAAAAAGAAAAAAAGAAAGAGAAATCTGAAAGAAGTCTCTAAGGTCTTTTTTCTTTGTGGGGCTAAGGACATACAAGCCTAATGCAGGAAGACTACTCTATGTTGAAAGATGACTGCAGGCAATCTGTGCTGTTGGTACTAGGGAAAGGGCAGATATTCTCAGAATGAGCCCACTGGCTGCCTGAACTGGCAGCTTTGAGTTTGTTTATTTATTTGTTGTGGATGTTTTTTGAACAGTAGCTCAGCAGAAGCTTGCTAAATGCAAGTATAATTAGAAAGGTCTGAAAATCCTTCACTGAGTAAGTAGATCCAGAGGAACAGATGGTGCACCTCTTTGATGGTCTCCTGTCAGAGAGGGTGATACAAATCCTCACCATGCTTTGCTCAAGGTCTCATCATGCAGCTTTGAGGAAGATTTCAGATTAGGTTTACTGAATGGGATTGTTTGTGTATGGTAACATCAAAATGTTGTCACACCTCAGTTAATTACTGCAATAGGGCCTTTGTGGCAGAAATTGAGTATGAATACATAGACAAAACAAACAGCAGAACACAGGTACGTGTGCATGGACACCTACCCTTCAGTGCTGCCTGTGGTTTTCTGTCTTGCTCAGAGACAAATTTCTTGTGTGTGCTGTAGCATACTGCCCTCAGTGTCCACATGCCCAAGTGTCTGGGGACAGACAAGTCCCAGGAGCAGGTATGGCTGCAGGTTGAATTCACACATTTCTGATGACTTCTGAGTGCCTAGGAGCTTGCTTGTTGCTCTCACAGCCTCATGTGGGTCTGTGTACTTTGCAATAAGGTCTGCAGAAACCTTATTGCAGATTTCTCTGGAGATGCCTTGGTATCTTGTTGTGTTCTAAGAAGTTCTGGTATTGCTCTGACAAGCTTGAAGAGAGAATTTCAGAGCATCTTTAAAGTGCTTTCAGGGGCCTTCTCTCATTTGTCTTTCTCTTTCAGCCTAGCTACACAGAATGGCAACATTTTTGGTAGCTTTGGGCACTTCTTCAATGCCAACCTGGCAAAAATGAGAGCTTCCCAGGGATACCTCTAGCAGTACCATTGCTGTGAAGTAAAACATCAGTGTTCATCAAACACTTGTGCCAGTGGATACCCAGAACAGGAATTAAGAACATGTGATAAAACACATCAAGCTGTTGGATTTGGAACAATGTGGGTTTCAAGAATATGGCTAGCAGAGAGAACAGATATTTGTGTCCTTGCACATGGCAGACATTTTGAGTATTGCACTTTACTCTAATGATAATTTTGCAGATGATCAAAGAATGAAAGTTTTAAAAAGAAGAGATATTTTATCATCAATGATAATTGCATGTATGAGCAACAGGTATTTTGAAATTAACAATTTATATGAAGATCTTTGCCCTGCACTTGTTCAGGACTTTACCTGTGAAATCATTAAAAGAAGAAAGGTTCTAGACTGAGGAATGCCTAAAAGAACACTTTGGTGGTGTTCACTGGCCAGGAAACAACCCACACGGTATGCAAGAGGTGTAGGGAGAAGAGAAGCAGTGCAAGACAGCAGTCATCTGTAATCTTGTAAGACAGCAAACACATCACAGGTGACAATTTGTCAATAAACCCAAAGACAAATAGTAGGTAAAGGAAAAAACACCCTGAGGCTATTGCAATATCAGAAAATAGAGGGCTGGAGCATATGTAGCTTAAAGAAATGCAGTTTGTGTAAAACAGGAAGGCAGAAAACAAATGCCTAAACCAAGGCATGTGCCCTTTCAGTTCTGTTCCTCCCTTTGATAGAGATATCAGGCTAAATCAAGCCCTGGTGTAACTGCAGCAAAATCAGTGGAACTACACTGAAGATAAATTGCTGTCATAGATCATCAAAATCAGTGACAATATTGTGTGTTCATGCCAGAAATTAATCTGGCCCATTACAACAACAATTTTTTGACACCCAATGCTAAATTTAATTTCTGTTTTCTAGACAACAAAATAAGCTTGAGCTTTGCTGTGTAATGAGATGCCTGTGTCCTGGGAAACGTTACTTCAACCATTAGTACATCAGGTCCATGAATGGGAGAGTACAGAATCCCTGGTCTGCCATCCACTTTTCCTTCAGGTGTGCCTGGCTCCATACTACCCTCCTGTGTGCACTGAAGGGAAGGGCTTTTGCAGTGCATGGAGGCAGAAAGGTGTAAGACAAGGAAATTATCCATCCTGTACTTGGCCTCATAACCTGCTCTTGCTGAGTGCAAATGCATACACACCCAGCACTTGGTGCAGCCCGAGGGTGGTCAAAGAACATTTCTACTCCTCAGCATAATAGCACTGTAGACTGTGAGTCGACTTCCAGGTGTAACACCCACTTGTCTCACTGTGCCACCCCAAATAATCATATTAATGATTGAGTTTTCAGGCTTGCAAGCTCCACTGTAACTGCTGTGACTCCAAAGGGAGTCGTCTGCCTCAAAGCAGGGAGGGAATGATTTTTGTTTATGGTAGTAAAGGGGCAAGGGGGTGTTGAGCACTCAGCCAGTGATGGCTGGGCATCTGATTTCCATTTACAGATCTGAAAACTGCCTTTACCTGGTGCCTATCCCTTGGGTTGCACAGTACTGTCACAGTGCTCGTGCTGTCTACTTTACTAGTAACTTTTAGAAATGAGCATTATCTTGGCACCACAATAAAATGATTTAGCCTTTGTGTTTTACCAAAAGCTGTAGAAGAGACAAACTGAGATTATTTAGGTATCTGATTCTTTGTGTGCATATATAAGATTCCAGGTTCAGCTAATTAATTCTGTTTCTATTAAAAACTCTGTGTTAGTTTGAAAGGCTGCATTTACATTCCAGATAGAGTGAAGATTTTTTTCCTAGCATAAATCTCACCATTAATCAGAGCTGGATGCAATTTACACCACCTTCAAAGAGCCTGTAAAAAGATAACGAAAAAATGTTAATCAAATGGCAAAATCCACAGAGAAAAATTTGACTCAGAAATAAATGATTCCAGCATGTCTGTCTTCTGTGGCATTGCCAATGTAAATCTATGCAGTAGGCCACCACAGTGGAGTCCACAGGGGCTAAGTTTGAGGTTTGCTTTATACGTGTTTTTTTTTAAAAGCCTGGCTATCTACTTGCACAGTGTTCTGGGGTAACTGAAAAACGTGCTTTTAACACAGTATATGCAAAATAAGTCAGGGTTTTTTTGCTGTGCAAAGTGAAGTAATCCACAGACCTTCACTAATTTACCCTATTGTGCAGATCTTCAAGATTTCATTATGATCTTTGTTTGTCATGCCCATTCTTCACTTGCTCAACAACCAGTTTTCACAGTGCTTAAGTTAATGAAAGCATAATTTATAGGTCAAGATCTATAAGAACAGATGAGTTTTACAGGATATTAATTATTTTAGGATTAGATAGACATATCTTTCAAAAATTCTACATACGTTTTAAATTATATGGACACAAAATCTAGAGTAAAATAAAATAAAATAACCCATGAGTTTCTTTTCTTTAGTAATTTGAGTTTCAACCCACATTCTGTAACCTTCAACAGTGGGCAATCTGGACTGCTTCAGGTTCTCATTTTTAAGGCAGATTTCCTGTAGGAATCTGTGATATTTAAACATTGAAATGCAAACCAATTGAGACAACAATCATTAAAAAAAAAAGGAAATAATTCTGTTTAATAAACAGCCAAAGGTTTTTTTTTGTGCATCCAGGTTTTGCAGAAAACCTATGGACCTAAAGCAGCTGTCAGCCATCCTTGTCCTTGCAGACCTGGAGCTGGCTGTGTTGCGGCATCTATGGAGGCATGCAGGGCATGCTCCAACCTCAAACCTTCTCCTCCCCCTGTGTATCCTTGCTGACCCATATTTTTGGTAGTCATGTGTGTTCAAGCTTTAGATGAATAGTTTGAAAAGCTGAACACAGTATATAGCAAAAGAGCACTCTGCTTATTTGATGGTACTGCAACATCTGGAATATTACATGGTATGTTCTCTGATGTCATTACCCCACTGACTTTTGGAAATTAACATGATGACAAGTAGGTGACAGTATTTGCAGATGGGTACATTTTATTTACCTGGGAGTGGGGAGATTTGGACGCATACAGGCTGTAATCTCAGCATGTTGTCTTCTGCTTTCTTCCTAGTTAGAAAGCATGAAGTGTTGCCATTAGAGCTCATGTATTTAATAACTGGAAGCATCAAACCACCCAAAATAAGCTGCAAAATCAGCACTTCTGGATTTTTTTTTTTATATACCACCAGAAGAAAACTGTGCATGCTATGAAGATGAAACAAAATTTCGCCATTATGTGTATCATATATGGCAATGACATTAGATCAAAAAAGTAAAAATATGATGGTCTTGTATTGAAAATTATTTTAATAGCTTGTTTGAAATGAATGAAATAAGTTTTAAAAAGCCTATGTGAACTTTAAAATACAATTTTGGGTACTTTTGTGACAATAAAAATAGCATCCATCAGATGCTGGAAAACTGGTGAAAAAAGTGGTTAATTACATAGTTTGTACCTGTTTTGATGTTAATTTTGCAAATTCCTTTTTGGGTGAAGATGGCCCTGGAGAGTGCAAGGTTTGCAACTCACACTTCCTAGTAGAGAAAATAAAATGTAAGAAATTATATCTGAAAGCAAATGTTTTGAAGAGTCTCAAAATCATTTACACAGTTTGGAGGTCTTTCTTTCCTGTATGATACAGCACCAGCAGCTGTGATTTTCTCCATCTCCCGTGAATGCCCAGGAAATGACTGCCATGGTCTGTATGATGGAGCCAAAGCAGCAGCTGAGCACAGGGGCAGCACCCATCCTACAAATTGGTTTCAACCTTCCTGCAAGATGTGATCTCATGCAGCCCAGATACCCAGAGAGGCAGATGATCTCTAACAAAACATGGTGTTTGCCATTGGGAGCTGAAAATCCCATCTGGAAGAGGGCAGAAAAGGAACACCAGACTTTCCTATGCTGCAGTATGAGGTTTTGGGTCTTTTTTCTGCTCTTTCATGCACATTTTTCTAATCTGAATTCAAGCCTGATGTCATCTGCCTTCCCTTTCTCAGTGCATATGTAGGTTTTCACACATGCTCATCACTTCAAGGACAAATCTTAAACAGCAGGGAATGGGTCCAAATGACTCATCCATTTTGGCAAAGATGATTTATCATCAGGATCAAAGCAAGTCTCTGCTTCAAGATGTTTTCCTTGGTGGTTCCCCAGCTTCCTGGGAATTTGTTTCTCCTCTCCTTGTTTCTGGTGAGGCAGATCCTTTCCTGTTTCTGTGGCATATTGGTTTCCTTGTTGCAGTTGTTCTGGCTATGGTGTGAAGGCCGGGATCTTGATGGACCTGCTCTGCCACTGGAGTTTCCTTCGTCCTGTCTGGTATTTTCCTTTGCTTTCCCCTGGGCTTCTAAACTTTTCTTTTTTTTTTTTTTTTTCTTTTTTTTTTTGTCTTCTGATATTATCATTAGCATCCTGGCTGTGTGCCATGCTAGAGTTCTGAGAGAAAGCATTGTCTTCTGCAGAGAGGTCCTGCCATCTCCTCATGCTTACATTGGTGTAAGACCTAGGAAATTCTGCCATGTATTTGCTGGGTGTAGGTACTTTTGGAGGAACAAGCACAGCAGTTAGCATGGCCAACCTCTTTAAATGTCTCCCAGTGTAGTAAATGGCTGGACCTTTTCCATGCACAGCTTCTTCAAAACTTACCCCTCTTTGATCTGTAGAGATATTTTTACATGATTTTTGATTACCTGTGCTGTGATGATGAGTAAAATTTCTTAGCTAGGACACAGTAACTCTGTGACAGGCAATGAGATCAGACTGGTTTGCAATTTGTGTGGAGTCCTTTCTATCTTAAGTAGAAATAGAAATTCACTGTGCAGGAGAATGGACAACAGCCACTTTTACTGCAACCATCTCCCAGTAAGCTAGAGTTGCCACAGAGCTCACTGTGTGCCCTTTGAACAGTTTCTTCCAAGAAAGATTAACACAGAAATATCCTGGGATATATTGATATCCCTCCTAAGAGGCAGACAGCACTGTGTCCCCGCATCATTCAGACCACCTGCTGGGATTTCTGTGCACATTTTCATTTTACTCACACAATAAAATGCCAGGGCACAGTTTTTGGGCCTGAATGTGGGGGAATATGTGTACTGCAGATAGCAGCCTTGCATGAAATTGCTTGGCACTGGTAATGTTCTCTGCACAGACTGTTGAGATGCTCTTGAAAAGGTTCTTGAGGTCCAGTTCAAAATGCAATTAAATAAACTGTATGAGTCCAGGTTAAAATACTTCTGTGTTACTGTTTTCTCCCTCTCATGGTGCTTATCAAGGTTGGAGGGAGAGAACTGTCAGCCAGTACAGTTTGTGTAGGTACAGCAGATGCTGTTGAAAATGAAAGGATGGCAGAGCCACCACTAGAGTCAGTGAGAAAAGCCTATGACTTCATCATTCTTTTGAAACATGTTGAAGAATATTATCAAGCTATTCTATTTTCGTGTACCACCATGTTATATTTGACACTGAAGTAGAAGAACACAGTGTTTCACTTACCTCTGTGTAGTGATTTTGTGGCAAGCATACAAATCTGAATCTTGACACAGTACCCCTGATTATCTGGGTGCCACTGTCTATTGGGAAGTGTCCATATAATATTTCTATCTACCTATATAGGTTACTCTCAGAGGAATTAGTACAGCAGAGGTGCTTAACTCTTCCAGCAGCTGTGTCACTGCTGAAAAAGAGAGCTATTTATCATGCTATTCATGTCTCTTAGAGCTTGGATAACTTTTCTCTGAGTATGTATGTTGCAGTGGGGATACTGTAGCACGCATATCAAACAAGGAGTCCCGTGGAAAAGAAATACATATGGACAGATTCTTGATAGCTGTTTCAGAGAGATGTTTATTTCTCCAGCCGCATGGCCGGGGCTCTGCTGAGGAACTGCTCAATCACGGGACCCGAGGGTCCTTGCCCACGCAGGGGAACACAAAACAACCAACGGGGAATGAGGCTGACCAGGGGCAGGGAAACCCCGTGTCTGTCCCAGGGCCCCTCTCCCAGGGCTACATGGCAGGGGGACGAGGTCCCGACATATGTAGAGATCTTGTAATTTAAATTTCCCAGTCAAGTCCAGCAGATGAATAGGGCATAATAGCCTGCAGTTTGTGGGGTGGAACCCAGTTGTGGATAACACTTTCTGTGCTGCTACTCAGGGAGCAAAAATAAAGTTCCTCCACTAAAGAGAGTGGAGAAAGAAATATAGTTCCTCCAGACTTCAGGCATTGTAGCAGCCAAAACTGGGCTGCCTCTGCAAGAATACTCTCTGGTGGGACACAAGTGAATGTGTCTCTACTGAATCCAGTTCACAAATATTAAGAAACATTTTCATTCATTCGCAGAGGGAGAGATGGAGAAACATTGCTTTATTCACTCCATACAGCACAGTTACAGTGAAAACAGGTTACTCATCAGTCAGTTCCTCTTTCTCGTTCATCCTGTGGCTTGCTTATAACCCACTGAAAAATATGTAACTTCCTTTACAGTATTTGATCTCCAAACATGCAGAACTCCCTTTTAAATCAAGAAAGAGGAATTTCAGTTACTGTATATAGGTCTCTTGATATAGGAATAAATACCAGAATTCTGTTGTCATTGTATTGGTTTCTTTCTATAATTTACTGTCTCCTTTTTATAGTGCAGTATTTAACTGACAAAGGAATACAAATGCTAGGTTCTTGTCTCCTGACTTTATCCTGGTCATTGCAGAAGCATTAATACATTTTGTGTCCCTGAAGACAAAAAATAAATTAAGCATCAGCAATGTGCCAAAAGCAAGTGCCGTGTTCTTTAAAAGAGGAGAGAAATCTACAAAACCTGTTGCTTTTATAAAAGTGTTAGAAGAATTTAAAGAAAGGTATCCAACTTACTGGTATCCTGAATACAGAGAATTAAGTGCACAGCTAAAATAGATATTCCCTTCCACTCATACATCTATCTGGAAGGGCTCTGATTAAACACACAAAAACATTTACCCTGTAATGACACTAGGTAGCATTTTCTTCTGCTACTAATTTATTTTGTCATGTTCCATGGTATGAACAAATTAAATACCACACATGTCTTAAATGTCTCAGACAATTAGATTTATCTGTGTTTATTCTTGCTATCTATGTGCTCGTCTGTCAGACACTATCAGGTCAATGCTCCTGAGAAGTGTAATGGAGGGGGGTACTATGAACCAGCCAAGTCTTACAGAAATAGAGTTGAAGTGTCCCTTGAACTGTTACGGATTTTCAAGAGGGAAAACCAGCTTCTGAAACTAAGACAGTTTGTGAAGTTTTGCTGAGACTGCAAGGACACAAGCAGGTCAGAAAAGGCATTTGACACCTGGGATAAAATCCCATGCAAGTTTTTTTCAGGCCTGGAAGGATACAACTATGCTAGCCCTAGGAGTACACTGCCTGAGGCAGACTTCCAAACATGGTGTCAGTACGTGTTGCTAGCACTGAAATTTCTTTACCATCACACACAGGGCTAATCCATCCTGGAGCTATCTTCCTGCTAATCCCCTGTTAGCCTGGCTTTTCAGCACAAAACAGAAAATGTGGCCCAGACACTGCAACTCATTCTCTGAGACAGACTGTGCATCATAAACTACCAAGGTAATAGCTGTGTTCTTACATAAAAGCACAGGTCTTTGTTTTGTTTTAGTTAAATCTAGTTCTGCGTGTGTCCTGGCCAGTGCCTGAGTCATGTTCCTGTGCCTCTGCAGAGACTACTGGCAAGCCCTGAGACATTCAGGCCTGTCACATCCAGATAGAAGTCATGCTAGTACTTGAAAAATGCTGTCTTTGAAAACTGGAGTATGTAATCAGCACATCACAGTCCCATTAAAAGAAAAATAACAATGGTGCAAATACATTGACTGGGTTGAGGTCCCTCAACTTTTCATCTGAGCCATCTTGAGCAAGATGCCCAGTGCAGCCAAAGCTTTCTCCTCTCTGTGAGTGCAGCAAAACCTTCCTAACCTGAGGGATGAAAACCTCCAAACTTCAGGGTTTGGAAGATCACGTTATCCCTTGCTATGGGATTTTGGCTGATCGGCTTCTAAATTATTCTGCCCAACAAACACTGTAACAGCCTGGTGTTACAGCAAATGTGTTTTATCTTGCCTTTATTGCAGCCAACAATGTGTCTTCAAAGGCCCCTGTGAGATTCTGGGAGGCTGTGTACAGGGGCACTTTCTGCGTCTACTCAGGCAACCTGGGCTTGGTCTAGCTCTGTCAGCACCACGAGCAGCTTCCTCTGGTGTGCCCCGCTGCATCCCCAGGGATGGGGGGGCACTGTGGCCCTATGGACACCCCCAGCAGGAGTTTTTGGGAGAGAACTGCAGGGAGTACTGTAGGATTGCCTCTGCCTCATAGCACAGGCACAGCTTGGAAACACTATCCCTTGAAAGCTGAGCAGACATTGCACATTGCCATGTAGGACCAGAAGGTGTATTATTAGCATGTAGATGTTTGGGGTGGGCTGATCACTCAAAAAAAGGCAAGAGCTCCAGCAGGAAAAGTGCTGGACAGTCCTTCTGGTCCTGGCCCAAGGCCTACACCTGGGCCTGAGGCTGCTGTGCATGGGGCCGAGCACATACCCTACAACTTCAGTGTCTGTGCACAACCTCCACAAGAAACTATTTTTATTCCTACAGCCAAGAGTGTTCCTCTAAAAGGTCAGTAAACACCAGCCATGGATCAGTGCCAGGAAAGTCAGGGGGCATCTAGATAAAATGAGACCGGTTTTGAACAAGATACTGTAGTTTACTGCTGTGTAACACCCCATGGTTGCCTACATACAGACAGCATAGGTGTCTGCCAGCTTCACACATGAGTCACTGCCAGCTCTGGAAATACAGACTGCTGCCTGGTGAGCTGCTCTGCTCACTCAGGCATCAGCCATGTCCCTGGGCAAAGGTAAAAATGAACACGGGACAACAAGGAGCACAGCTGGAGAGTCAGAGAACCATGGATTTATAAAATGGATTGGGTTGGAAGGGACCTTAAAGGTCATCTGGTTCCAAGACCCCCACCATGGGCAGGGACACCTTTTACTAGACCAGGTAGCTCAAAGCCCCATCCAACCTGGCCTTGAATACTCACAGGAATGGGGCATCCACAGTTTCACTGGGCCACCTCTTCCAGTGCCTCACCACCCTCACAACAAAGAATTTCTGCCTAATATTTAATCTAAATATCTCCTTTCTCAGGAAATGACAAATAGTGTGTGGTTGTGTTAACAGCAGAGGCAGGCATGAAACAAAAAGAGAGTTGGAAGCAACCAGAACACCTGGTATCTGTGTGAGAGAGAAAGAAAACAATCAGAGCAACATGCAAGTTGGAGGGAGACCAGTAACTGTAAATAGCGACTACCTTCTCCTTTTTGATTCCTGCTACGTTCAAGAAAACTAGAGTCTGTGCAATTTTTAATGGCACAGCATCCTAGAAGAAGTTGCTAGCATCAATTCATTAATGAAAATTAGATTTTCAGAACATCCTCACTGAGAGCTTTCCAAATCCCTTGACAACCATAGAGATCTAGGCTCTGGCTGTCAATATTTTTTTATATTAGGGAAGAAAAAAAGAGGTGATCTCATTATGCCAAGGAAGAGAGTATCAGTGGGTGGATACTTGGAAAAAAATGTTTCTAATATGAGCTTGAAAAATCAGTGAATTTGCAGAGTTAAATTGTTAGACTATGAAGATGAGGTTGCTTGGAACAGGGTGCTAGTTCCTTCAATATCCTGATGAAATGATTTATTAAAGTAAAATTTTTCCTTTTTTAAGGCTTATCTCAACTTTCTTTATTTTAAGTAGTGCACTTGGATAATTTAAACCGAAAAGAAAGTAGAGAGTAGCAGCATAGTGAAGACTCAAAGTACCCCTTGGTTTACAAAAAGAGAAGAAAAGGTAAGACTTTCCATTGGACCTATTTTTCTACATTATTTATTTGTCTTGCTGTGTATATATACATGCTGCCTGTAAATTACACAGATAAGCAAATTTACTGTCCCAGAAAGCTTATATTGTAAGCGTGCTTCAGATAATCACCAGTGAGGAGCCGGACACAGGCAGCATTCCTGGGTTTAAAGAGAAATTTGAAGGCAAAGAAAGCATTTGAATAAAAGGAAGGGTGTTTTAAATGAACTGCAAAGCAGGCAAAGAGGATGAGTTGCCAGTGGGAGAAAGCACTTTCTAAGGAAAGGAGTGAAAAAACACTGGACTCAAGACAAAAGAGCAGAGGGATGCCAGGGTTAGATCCTTGGTGGCGGAACAGAGGGGAAGACAGAACACCGTCGTTTCAAGAGCAAAGGAAATTTGAAGGGCTGTGTAATGCTGCAGGTCCAGTGCCCTATATTTTGGCTGCAGTTAGTGCTGGTAGATGAGAAGGGGATAGAAGAATGTATTCAGGGAATAAAAGGAAAGGATGACTAAGGAGTGGATATGAATCCCAGGAAAGGATGTTTCAAGCTCAAGTTTTGATGTTATCTGCTCCATTGTTTAATTGGCTGTTCCTTTCTGTCTATAGATCTAGCTAGCTAGCTATTTATCTATCTAATGAAATTTTCATTTGCCACAGATTGTTCCACAGGTGTTGGCTTTTGGGTATTAGTGTTAGCTTTTGAGAAACATAAGTTTAACTTATGCAGAACTCTTGTTCAAGGCCTGCACATGATTCAAATTCTGCTTAAATCCTATTTTGAAGATGTCAATCCTTCACAAGTCTTAAATTCCTCAAGCTCAGGGGCCTGCTATTTGCCATTTGGTTTTGCTTTCTGTCTGGGTGGTACCTCAAGCCATAAAATGTGTTTAAACCTGTTCCCTGACCCACATCATATTTATAGGTATATTTGTGGGGTTCCCTGTTTCTGCTTCCAAAACTGCATTCCCACTGGTGTTCACTAATTGTACATAGACAGGGTGATAGTTTCCTCAACCTCAATATCAGCGTGAATTTATGATGATTGCCTGCCCTATCTTTGCATGCTTTATTTTCTCACAGTCCAGTGCAGTTCTGGTGGCTGAGCACAGTGCAGTGGGGCCTGGCTGCTGGCTCGTGAGGGGAGGGCTGAGCTGAGAGACTGATCACAGTCACTTTTGTTTTAATCCTCCTGCTGCCCTGTGCTTGATGCTGTGTGTTCTTGAAAATGAAGTCTGTGTTCAAATAGCAGCTCTCCAAACTGCCTGTTGTTAAAATTTCAGATGCAGACAGCAATTTGCATGTTAGATGTTTTCTGGTGACAGTCAATTTAGTATCAAAATGTTATGAAAGATGCTGCATACCTTTAGCCGTTAGCTGATTGACTAACATACCCAGGTCATGAGCACTGGATAAATGCAAATTTTATAAACTGCTCTTACAGTCTATTTAATCTTGCCTTAAAACCCATAACTGCATGCTGTGTACAGTTATTTTACTTCTAGCTATGGTTTCCAAGATAATAGTCTCTTGTTCTGAAACTCTAATTTTCTCTCTGCCTCTCCAGAATCTTTAATTCTCT